>NC_143048.1:19747500-19965000 GCF_057628025.1 Oncorhynchus mykiss | reverse complement strand
GTTTATCATTTTAAAAGGCTAATTGATCATTAGAAAACCCTTTTGCAATTATGTTAGCACAGCTGAAAACTGTTGTCCTGATTAAAGAAGAAATTAACTATATGTAGAACATGTATATTTAGTCAAAGTTTATGATGTCTATTTACGTTATCTTGCCGCGCTACCTAGATTTCCTGCGGACATTTTTGAGTAATTTCTGAACATGAACTCAATGTAAATGGACATTTATGGATATAAATGGCATATTATTGAAAAAAAAAATGTACTGTGTAACATGTCCTATTACTGTCATCTGATGAAGATTTTCAAAAGGTTAGTGAATGATTTATTTTTTAATCCTGCTTTTATAATTTTATATTTTCTGGGACAAAATGGCTGCCTCTTGTCTTGCTTTCGGTGATGGTCTAATATAAATATGTGGTGTGTTTTCGCCGTAAAACATTTAAAAAATCTGACATGCTGGGTAGATGAACAAGGTGTTTATCTTTCATTTGAGCTATTGGACTTGTTAATGTGTGGAGGTTAAATATTTCTAAGAATATTTTTGCGTTCCATGCGCCACGGTTTGAGCTGAACGGGGGGGGAGTTCCTCTAGAGGAACTCCTGGCATCAACAGGTTTTAAACTGGCCTTCTTTAGACTAGTTGAGTATCTGAAGCATCGGCATGTGGGTTCGATTACAGGCTCAAAATTAAACAAAGGACTTTCTTCTGAAACACGCCAGTCTACTCTTGTTCTGAGAAATTAAGGCTATTCCATGCGAGAAATTTCCAAGAAACTGAAGATCTTGTACAACGCTGTGTACTACTCCCTTCACAGAACAGGGCAAACTGGCTGTAACCAGAATAGAGAGAGGAGTTGGAAGCCCCGGTGCATAACTGAGCAAGAGGACAAGTACCTTAGAGTGTCTAGTTTGAGAAACAGACAAGTCCTCAACTGGCAGCTTCATTAAATAGTACCTGCAAAACCCCAGTCTCAACGTCAACAGTGGAGGCAACTCCAACATGCAGGTGTTTCAGCTCAGTGCTTTCTGTGGTGGTAGGGCAGCCAGAAGAAAATACTATGACATTTTTTTTCTCTGACTGGAAAAATTACTTTTTGAATGGTCAACCTAAGTAAATGGTCAACCTTGTAAGTCAGGAACTCGGGCCTCTTTCTAGAGCTACGACCTGAAGATCACTGACGTCATCATGTTCAACCTTGTTTCTTTTGTTGAGTTCCCAGGTTGTCTTGAAAGCACCATAAATCCAAAAAATGCCAAACTTGCCAAACAAACTTTTGATGACACAGCACAACTCTGGGCTCCCGAGACGTCACTGCAGTACCTGGTTCGAATCCAGAAGGAATCCCATCCGGATGTAATTGGGAGTCCCATAGGGCGGTGCACAATTGGCCCAGCGTCGTCCGGGTTTTGCCGGGGTAGGCCGACATTGTGAATAAGAATTTGTTCTTAACTGACTTGCCTCATTAAATAAAGGTTAAATTAAATAAATAAATAAAAACAAGGTGAGTCCAAAAATGTATTATACGCTGCTGCATAAATTATGTAATATGCCAGGGAGATACAGTGCCTTGCGAAAGTATTCGGCCCCCTTGAACTTGGCGACCTTTTGCCACATTTCAGGCTTCAAACATAAAGATATAAAACTGTATTTTTTTGTGAAGAATCAACAACAAGTGGGACACAATCATGAAGTGGAACAACATTTATTGGATATTTCAAACTTTTTTAACAAATCAAAAACTGAAAAATTGGGCGTGCAAAATTATTCAGCCCCTTTACTTTCAGTACAGCAAACTCTCTCCAGAAGTTCAGTGAGGATCTCTGAATGATCCAATGTTGACCTAAATGACTAATGATGATAAATACAATCCACCTGTGTGTAATCAAGTCTCCGTATAAATGCACCTGCACTGTGATAGTCTCAGAGGTCCGTTAAAAGCGCAGAGAGCATCATGAAGAACAAGGAACACACCAGGCAGGTCCGAGATACTGTTGTGAAGAAGTTTAAAGCCGGATTTGGATACAAAAAGATTTCCCAAGCTTTAAACATCCCAAGGAGCACTGTGCAAGCAATAATATTGAAATGGAAGGAGTATCAGACCACTGCAAATCTACCAAGACCTGGCCGTCCCTCTAAACTTTCAGCTCATACAAGGAGAAGACTGATCAGAGATGCAGCCAAGAGGCCCATGATCACTCTGGATGAACTGCAGAGATCTACAGCTGATACAGTTTGGCCATAATGACCATCGTTATGTTTGTAGGAAAAGGGGGAGGCTTGCAAGCCGAAGAACACCATCCCAACCGTGAAGCACGGGGTGGCAGCGTCATGTTGTGGGGGTGCTTTGCTGCAGGAGGGACTGGTGCACTTCACAAAATAGATTGCATCATGAGAAATAAAAATTGTGTGGATATATTAAAGCAACATCTCAAGATATCAGTCAGGAAGTTAAAGCTTGGTCGCAAATGGGTCTTCCAAATGGACAATGACCCCAAGCATACTTCCAAAGTTGTGGCAAAATGGCTTAAGGACAGCAAAGTCAAGGTATTGGAGTAGCCATCACAAAGCATGACCTCAATTCTATAGAAAATGTGTGGGTAGAGCTGAAAAAGCGTGTGCGAGCAAGGAGGCCTTACAAACCTGACTCAGTTACACCAGCTCTGTCAGGTGGAATGGGCCTAAATTCACCCAACTTGTTGTGGGAAGCTTGTGGAAGGCTACCCGAAACGTTTGACCTAAGTAAAACATTTTAACCTTTTTGGGGATAGGGGGCAGCATTTTCACTTTTGGATGAATAGCGTGCCCAGAGTGAACTGCCTCCTACTCTGTCCCAGATGCTAATATATGCATAGTATTATTAGTATTGGATAGAAAACACTCTGAAGTTTCTAAAACTGTTTGAATGATGTCTGTGAGTATAACAGAACTCATATGGCAGGCGAAAACCTGAGAAGAATCCAACCAGGAAGTGGGACATCTGAGGTTTGTAGTTTTTCAAAGCTTGGCCTCCCGAGTTCACATTGAGATATGGATGAGGTTGCACTTCCTAGGGCTTCCACTAGATGTCAACCGTCTTTTGAAACTTGAATGAGGATTCTACTATTAAGGCGGGGCTCATGAGACCTCTTTAAGTCAGTGGTTTGGCAGAGAGCCTTGGTCTCATGACGCGTGCTCCCGACAGAGTTACCTCGCATTCCAGTGCTTTTTCTGAAGACAAAGGAATTCTCCGGTTGGAACATTATTGATGTTTTATGTTAAAAACATCCTAACAATTGATTCCATACATCGTTTGACATGTTTCTAAAGGACTGTAACGGAAAATTTTGAGTTTTTGTCTGGATGAAATGCTCGCGCCTCATGAAGATGGATTACTGGGCTGAACACGCTAACAACAAGTGGCTATTTGGACATAAATTATGGAACTTTATGGAACAAATCAGTCATTTATTGTCGAAATAGGATTCCTGGGGGTGCCTTCTGATGAAGATCATCAAAGTTAAGTGAATATTTATGGTGTTGTTTCTAACATTGTTGATTCCAAAATGGCGGTTATTCCTTTGGCTGTTTTGGGTTCTGAGCGCCGTTCTTAGATTATGCTTTTTTTTTCTCTTTTTTTTTCCGTAAAGTTTTTTAAAAATCTGACACAGCGGTTGCATTAAGGAGAAGTCTATCTTTAATTCTGTATTCTGTGAATAACACTTTTCTTCTTTTCTTTTCTAATCTTTTATCAATGTTTATTATTAGTATTTCTGCAAAATCACCGGATGTTTTGGAATCAAAACATTACTGCACGTAAGGCTCCAATGTAAACTGAGATTTTTGGATATAAATATGCACATTATGGAACAAAACATACATGTATTGTGTAACATGATGTCCTATGAGTGTCATCTGATGAAGATCATCAAAGGTTAGTGATTAATTTCATCTATATTTCTGCTTTTTGTGACTCCTTTCTTTGGCTGGACTTGATGGTGATCTAACATAATCATATGTTGTGCTTTAGCTGTAAAGCATTTTTTAAATCGGACATGATGGGTAGATTAACAAGATGTTTATCTTTCATTTGCTGTATTGGACTTGTTAATAATGTGTGAAAGTTACATATTTCAAAAAAATATTTTAGAATTTCTGCCTTTTCAGCGGAATGTTGTCGAGGTGTTCCGCTAGCGGAACTCCTGCACTAGAAAGGTTAAAGGCAATGCTACCAAATACTAATTGAGTGTATGTAAACTTATGACCCACTGGGAATGTGATGAAAAAGTATAAAGCTGAAATAGATCATTCTCTCTACTATTATTCTGACATTTCACATTCTTAAAATAAAGTGGTGATCCTAACTGACCTAAGACATGGCATTTTTATTAGGATTAAATGTCAGGAATTGTGGAAAACTGAGTTTAAATGTATTTGGCTAAGGTGTATGTAAACTTCCGACTTCAACTGTAAGTTGTGTAGTAAGCCTTTAATAGCCCATGTTTCTCACCCTAATAATTTGGTCTATTTTTCCCCTCTTAATTGTGCCTACTGTTCTGACTTGGTGGTGCTCATGTAGCCTATAACCTGTTTTATAAAAATGTAATCATCAAATATTGTAAGAGCTGTCATTGTCGGCTTATATGCCCCCTTTATTTATCCTATGGTTCTGACTTGGTGTACAAGGAGAACACTGTAAGAATGGCCCATGTTCTGAATTCTGCCACTTTACATTTCAAAAGTGCTGAACAAATAGTTATATTGACTACATCCGTCCTAGCTCATTAATGTTTTAATCAAATTTACGGATTGGCTCTTATCTGCTTGTCATCCCCTTATGCTATAGTTTGTACATCTCAATTGTCATTAGAAACCACATTTGTTTAAGCAAGTCAACCATATCAGCTATGTTTTTTTTAAAGGCAGGAAATTAGGCTGAATGAACTGTTTCGCTGCCAGACAAGGCTCAGCTGATAGCCAGGTGTAACAGTTGTAAGATGTTGGGACTGCTGTTGGGACTCTGCTGTTGTGACAGCTGTATGTAGGCCATAACAGCTTGTGAGCATAGTTTGTCACCATTATAGTGCAATTAATGTATTGTTTAGTGATGTATTGTGTAGTGAAGTGGCTTTGCTGGCTTGCATCCCCCCCAAAAATGTTGGTTTCCCCATCAAGATTTACATGCTAAAATCGCCACTGGTCACAACCTTATTCTAAAATGGATAAAATAATAAAATATCCTCATCAATCTGCACACAATACCCCATAACGACAAAGCGAAAACAGTTTTTTAGAAATACCTTATTTACGTAAGTATTCAGATCCTTTGCTATGAGACTCGAAATCGAGCTCAGGTGCATCCTGTTTCCATTGATCGTCCTTGAGATGTTTCTACAATTTGATTGGAGTCCACCTGTGGTAAATTCAATTGATTGGACATGATTTGGAATGGCACATACTTGTCTATATAAGGTCCCACAGTTGACAGTGCATGTCAGAGCAAAAACCAATCCATGAGGTCGAAGGAGTTGTCCGTAAAGCTCTGAGACAGGATTGTGTCGAGGAACAGATTTGGGAAAGGGCACCCAAAAAATTCTACAGCTTTGAAGGTCCCCAAGAACACAGTGGCATCCTTAATTCTTAAATGGAAGAAGTTTAGAACCACCAAGACTCTTCCTAGAGCTGGCCGCCCGGCCAAACTGAGCAATTGAGGTAGAAGGGCCTTGGTCAGGGAGATGAGTTCCTCTGTGGAGATGAGAGAACCTTCCAGGAGGACAACCATCTCTGCAGCACTCTACAAATCAGGCTTTTATGATAGAGTGGCCAGACAGAAGCCACTACTCAATAAAAGGCACATGACAGCCCGCTTGGAGGTTGCCAAAAAGCACCTAAAGGACTCTTGAGAAATTAGAAATTGAGAAAGACGATTCTCAGAACTGATGAAACCAAGATGAAACTTTTTGGCCTGAATGCCAAACGTCACTACTGGATGAAACCTGGCACCATCCCTACGGTGAAGCATAGTGTGGGGATGTTTTTCAGCAACAGGGACTGGGAGACAAGATGAACAGAGCAAAGTACAGCGAGATCCTTGATGAAAACCTGCTCCAGAGCTCTCAGGACGTCAGACTGGAGCGAAGATTCATATTCCAACAGGACAACGACCCTAAGCACACAGCCAAGACAATACAGGAGTGGCTTCGATACAAGTCTCTGAATGTCCTTGAGTTGCCCAGCCAGAGCCCAGATTTGAACCAGATCGAACATCTCTGGAGAGATCTGAAAATAGCTGTGCGGGGACGCTCCCCATCCAACCTGACAGAGCTTGAGAGGATATGCAGAGAAGAATGGAATGAACTCTCCAAATACAGGTGTGCTAAGCTTGTAGAGTCATACCCAAGAAGACTCAAGGCTGTAATTGCTGCCAAAAGTGCTTCAACAAAGTACTTAGTAAAAGGTCTGAATACTCATGTAAATGTGATTTCCAGGTTTTTTGGGGGATACATTTCTAAAAAACCTGTTTTTGCGTTGCCATTATGGGTTATTGTGTGTAGATTAATAAGAAGAAAAGAAAACATGCGAATAAGGCTGTAACGTAACAAAATATGGAAAAAGTCAAGGGGTCTCAATACTTTCCTGAATACACCGTATATGCTTTTTTTGAGGAATTTAGATTGGGTGCTCCTCCAACCTGTTTACCATGAATTAGTCATTTTGGGGAAGTTTTTCCTGGACACCATTGGATAGGACCATGAAACCAGGCAAAGGCATAATCCCATAGCCTCTCCTCTCTGTACAGGCTCTCATGCCTACATGTGAAAGTGCTGGCTTGCCTGTTGTCAACAATGTGATAGTCATGTTATACAATTCACAGCGCTCTTGTTAGTTCTCACATTACATTTACTATTTAGTCAAACAAACACTGGTAGTGTTCCAAAATGCATACTTGTGTTCTATCTAGAGCGTATAGCAAGTACGAAAGTCAACTGTCATTTTTCAAGTGTGATTCCAAACATAAGACTGTTCAAAGACAATTATGTACTAAGTTACGGGAAGTTCTATAAGCATACTTGGGAGTTCTGGAAAGCAAAGCACTCATGGGAGCATACTTTTTCATTCCCTTTGGTGGGGAGGGTATCCCATAACGCTTTACGGCACAGCGAGAATTCCAAAAACATCTGAATTAATGGTGGACTGTTATGGTCCCTGTTCGGGAGAAACTTTTACAGTTCTAGTCAGTCAAGTTGTGCATTCTTACAGAATCAGTCAATACTGTACATGCATGTAGTGTCTGTTTAACTACCGTTAGCAAGCTAGCTAACTTTCTTCTTGTCACTTTCCCCTCCCCTCGTGTTTCACCATTGCATATGAAGAAAATGTTTTGAGTAATGAAATTATACATTTAAAGTAAATCAGGGACAACTTGATCAAGCCTATGAATATGAAAACTGTTTACAAAACCATTGCACATTAACAAAGGTAGTTGTGGTTCGCAGCAACTTGAACCAGGACTGAAATCTGAGCAGTGAGGTTCATTTCTCCTTCCTTAGCCTTATGATTCTGCTCTGTTCTCCTCAGGTTGAAGCACATCCCACCCCATCACCCAGACCGTTGGATAGAACTTGGAAACCCTCCGTCCACCAGGAAAATCACCATATCCCAGGAGTTTAGTCAGGAGTTTATTCAGCACTGTGCAACATCACTATATTAGAAATAGATTCACAAGTTATTCTCTATCATGCAGAATTGTCAGCTCATTGTAACATATGACCGTTATTCTAAAATACGGACATGGGGAATTTCTGTCCCTGTGAACTGCACCGTGTGCAAGTATTTCTTCCTGCCCTGCACTAACACCATGTTCAACTATTCATCCTCTACAATTTAGACCACAATAAGTTGAATGAGGTGTTAGTGAAAGTCTGGAACAAAAACCTGTAAACTCCTGTCCTGTGTATAAAAAACGTGGCTGTCATGACAAAATTTGCCCTCATGAACTGAACAAGCTTTTGAATGTTAATCTCCTTGATATTACTCACTTGCTATAAGGTTTATTCTACTGAGCCATTTGCTTTATGTTTGTATTCTTATCTTTTAATATTTCTTATTGTCACCGCTAAAAAAAGCACCCATAACATTATTTGCCAATTACAATTTCAGGCTCAAGATTAATGTTATGTAAGTGTTTCAAAACAAGAAGTTTGTATATTCTCTGTAAACTACAGCAACCTTTAGGTCCCAGGCACCATGTCGTTATGTCATTATGGAACCTGTCATTCATCGGTAGTAAAGATGTCATTATAACCTTTCCCACTGGGAGATTTATTGACAGCAGTCATGCTAACGATTCTAATCTCTCACGATTTCTCTAGATTATCTGATTGTCTCTGCACCTCCCCCTGACCTAGATTACCTTGCCTCTAACTTTGTTATGCTCTATAACTTTAGCCACTGTCACAGGCTTTCATCTCACTATCAGTAGCGAACCCTGGAAGCTGAAGCTAATATAACCCTAACCAGGACATGATACATATATTTGCTTACAATAATTTATACTTTAGCATTTGACTCTATAACACCTGATCCATATATTTGAAAGTCACAGATGCTTGGATTGACAGTAATGATTTAAGTCTGTTAAACATTTTATCATGAGTCAGTTGTAGGAAGACTTTGTAGCTAAGTTGATCATACAGTAGGGGTAGTTACTCAGTCCATTGTGGCTGACACGGGGCCAGAAGGCTACTAAATCATGCTTAACGTCGTTAGTCGGTGCCCTTTCAGCCGCTAAACATCAGTTGCAGGTAAGAAGACAACTCATCTTTGTTCAACGGCACAGCTTTTCTTTTGAAAGTTTTGTCACCCCAGCAAACACACAACCACTAAACACGGTCCTCTCCTTGTGGGCCTTAACATGCCGTACATGAGTTTTCAGTGTCATTTCACAGGCATGTCACACTTAATAAAGAAACAATAGCTGGTTAGAAGCACAGACAGGTGTATTGCCATAGGTTCGGCATATTTGCTCCAAAGTTTCCGAACTTTTCCCATCCTTGACCATTTAGAGATGCTCAACTCACCCTCCTTGATTCGACAACAATCTTGTTCTGCCAGTAGGCCACAGTATCTTATTTGAATCTCGTGGTGACAATCAATCATTCCAGTCCAGTCTGGGGAAGAAGAAGAATTGATCAGATTCACATAATGCACATGGTTTAGCCTAAACACCTGGAACACTTTCCAACAGAGCGATTCTTCTTTGAAGAATACTGTTGAATATATATTGACTAAGAAGAGTGTGGTAGTAGGAAGAAGAGCTGAAGGGCTGGTTCCAGCCTTCAGAGCATTAATCTCATGCTCATTCTCTCTCTTCTTTCACTCTCTCTCTCTTTTTCTCTCTTTCTGTCTGGCCCTCAGCCAACCCACGGTAGCCCAGCAGAGCGCTATGAGATACATAGAAGGAAACCTGTCACAACAGGTTCCAAAGGCCTAGCTACTGTACTGCTGAAGTCACCACTTCTGTCTCTCTCTCCCTTCCCTCTTTCTTTACCTGATTTGAAGACTTGTAAGAATGGGGCATCAGATACACTTCAATCACATCCCCTATCCACTGGCAGAGAGTGGGTACTTAGCCCTGGTTTCAGAGCTCGTCCACATCGATAGGACCTGTAGGATAGGATCTAGTTCTCCCTGTGTAATTGCACCAATCATAAGAGCCTGTATAGCACATTAGTTCAATTATCTAATTTGGTCTATTGACACTAATTGCTGTTATTTGATTGCGTCAGGGCTCTCATTTGCTACGGCAATATATTATCATTTTATATATTTTTTGTAGATTTAACATTTTTGACATTTTGATGCACCTGCATAAAATAGCATTAGTTAACGAATTAAACTGCTGGATTAGACGTACCCAGATGTGTCCAGGTGTGTCGCGGACGCAGTGCCAGGCAGTCAGGTGCTGAGCAGACGGCACAGGCTCAGAGACGAAGTGCCAGATGTGTCACACTCTGTCAGACCGGCCACATGCCAAGGTGGTTGTTGGTTAAGATAAACTGAGTGGCGCTGGGTAGAGGAGAGGGGTTGACCCTTTGAGCCTCTCATTGAGAAAGCAAATGATGGACTGAACCGCTGAAGACCTCTTCCAAACTTTTATACTGACAGATGGATCAAGACCAACACCTGAGCCAGAGAGGGAGAGAAGGGGAGGAGGGGGGGAAGGAGAGAGAAAGAAAGTAAGCGAGAGGAGTGGAAGAAGTATGTCAATACAGGTAAATTCCTATCCTACCCTCCAAGTAAACCAAGAAAGTAGCACCCTCCCTCCGTCTCTCTCTCTTTCCTTCCCTCTCTCTTCCTCCTTCTCTCTCTCTCTCTCTCTCTCTCTCTCTCTTTCTCTCTCTCTCTCTCTCTCTCTCTCTCTCTCTCTCTCTCTTTCTCTCCTAGCCTCTCTCTCTCTCCTTCCCTCTCTCTCTCTCTCCCTCTCTCTCTCAGCTGCCTTATTATTCAAACCAGGCTGAGGTGAATGATAAATAGACAGAGGTATAAGTTACAGATGAATAAAATCTTAGGTTACAGTGGGAGGTCTCAGCCAACCTCTCAACGCAGTCAAGTAGCCGCAGGGGGCTCCTCCTGACAGAAACAGGGATTTCTGAAGAAGTGGAATGTGGGAAAGAAGTCCTAAAGGGCACTTGTTGAAATGACACCAAACTCCACTTGGTAAAAAGAAAAAACCTGTAGCACTGAGGTTACCTTGTTTGCTGTTGTTTTACTAGAATGGTTTATTTTCGGGAAATGGAAGGGGGCGGGGGGGGATTCTAGTCTTGAATCATTCTCCGTTGGTTGCCACCTTAGCACATGACAGGCTCATCAAAACAAACTGATCATGCAAATCTCTGAAACAATTGATGCCGCAAACACGTGTAAAACAATTTGCCCTTTTACCTATGTGTAACTGCTATGTTATTTTTTTACCCCCTTTTCTCCCCAATTTCGTGGTATCCAATTGTTAGTAATTACTATCTTGTCTCATCGCAACAACTCCCGTACGGGCTCGGGAGAGACGAAGGTCGAAAGCCATGCGTCCTCTGAAACACAACCCAACCAAGCCGCACTGCTTCTTAACACAGCGCGCCTCCAACCCGGAAGCCAGCCACACCAATGTGTCGGAGGAAACACTGTGCACCTGGTTACCTTTGTTAGTGCACTGCGCCCGGCCTGCCACAGGAGTTGCTGGTGTACCGGCCAAACCCTCCCTAACCCGGACGACGCTAGGGCAATTGTGCGTCGCCCCACAGATCTCCCGGTCGCGGCCGGCTGCGAACCCAGAGTCTCTGGTGGCACAGCTAGTGCTGCGATGCAGTGCCCTATACCACTGCACCACCCGGGAGGGCCGCAACTGCTATGTTAGTACATGGTAATAGAGTGTAGTGGGTGCTAGAAAGAAACAGACATTTCTGTGAAGTGAATTATACACTGTGCCTTGTATCAGCCAACTAAGGTACTTAGATCAGGATCCTATCCACCCTGGGATTCCACTTGTGTTACATACAGTATGTTACATATCTACAGTATCTACAGTATGTTAAATATCTACAATGTATTACATATCTACAGTATGTTACATATCTACAGTATCTACAGTATGTTAAATATCTACAATGTATCACATATCTACAGTATGTTACATATCTACAGTGTATTACATATCTACAGTATGTTACATATCTACAGTATCTACAGTATGTTACATATCTACAATGTATTACATATCTACAGTATGTTACATATCTACAGTATCTACAGTATGTTAAATATCTACAATGTATTACATATCTACAGTATGTTACATATCTACAGTATCTACAGTATGTTACACATATACAATGTATTACATATCTACAGTATCTACAGTATGTTAAATATCTACAATGTATTACATATCTACAGTATGTTACATATCTACAGCATCTACAGTATGTTACATATCTACAATGTATCACATATCTACAGTATGTTACATATCTACAGTGTATTACATATCTACAGTATGCTACATATCTACAATGTATTACATATCTACAGTATGTTACATAGCTACAATGTATTGCATATCTACAGTATGTTACATATCTACAATGTATTACATATCTACAGTATGTTACATTTCTACAATGTATTACATATCTACAGTATGTTACATATCTACAGTATCTACAGTATGTTAAATATCTACAATGTATTACATATCTACAGTATGTTGCATATCTACAGTATGTTACATATCTACGATGTATTACATATCTACAGTATGTTACATATCTACAGTATCTACAGTATGTTAAATATCTACAATGTATCACATATCTACAGTATTTTACATATATACAATGTATTACATATCTACAGTATCGACAGTATGTTAAATATCTACAATGTATCACATATCTACAGTATGTTACATATCTACAGTGTATTACATATCTACAGTATGCTACATTTCTACAATGTATTACATATCTACAGTATGTTACATATCTATAGTATCTACAGTATGTTACACATATACAATGTATTACATAGCTACAGTATCTACAGTATGTTACATATCTACAGTATCTACAGTATGTTAAATATCTACAATGTATTACATATCTACAGTATGTTACATATCTACAGTATCGACAGTATGTTAAATATCTACAATGTATCACATATCTACAGTATGTTACATATCTACAGTGTATTACATATCTACAGTATGCTACATATCTACAATGTATTACATATCTACAGTATGTTACATTTCTACAGTATGTTACATATCTACAAGATCTACAGTATGTTACATATCTACAATGTATTACATATCTACAGTATGTTACATATCTACAGTATGTTACATATCTATAGTATCTATAGTATGTTACATATCTACAATGTATTACATATCTACAGTATGTTACATATCTACAGTATCTACAGTATGTTAAATATCTACAATGTATTACATATCTACAGTATGTTACATATCTACAGTATCTACATTATGTTACATATATACAATGTATTACATAGCTACAGTATCTACAGTATTTTACATATCTACAGTATCTACAGTATGTTACATATCTACAGTATCTACAGTATGTTACATATCTACAATGTATCACATATCTACAGTATGTTACATATCTACAGTGTATTACATATCTACAGTATGCTACATATCTACAATGTATTACATATCTACAGTATTTTACATATCTACAATGTATTACATATCTACAGTATGTTACATATCTACAATGTATTACATATCTACAGTATGTTACATATCTACAGTATCTACAGTATGTTACATATCTACAATGTATTACATATCTACAGTATGTTACATATCTACAATGTATTACATATCTACAGTATGTTACATATCTACAATGTATTACATATCTACAGTATGTTACATATCTACAGTATGTTACATATCTACAATGTATTACATATCTACAGTATGTTACATATCTACAGTGTATTACATATCTACAGTATGTTACATATCGACAGTATGTTACATATCTACAATGTATTACATATCTACAGTATGTTACATATCTACAGTATGTTACATATCTACAATGTATTACATATCTACAGTATGTTACATATCTACAGCATGCTGCATATCTACAGTATGCTACATATCTACAGTATGTTACATATCTACAGTATGCTACATACTGTAGGTATAGGGGCTACTTCACGTAAAGTGTAGCCAGTTTGTTAACTCTGAAATTATGTGTGTCATTACTACAGTACAATACACTAAAGTTTAATCCCACACTTTATTTTTCTCCAGGTAGTGTCGGTGCCAATGATTCAATAAAGCTATATCAACAAACACCACTTGAACATCAGAAGAGAAAGGAAACCATAAGATGGCTATCCCCACTGGAGATAAATGACAACAGACAGACTTACTGTGACCTAAACCTCTTGTTGTGTAGCTTGCCTGCAGCCTCTAATTGGGCCATGTCATCAGAATGACTCATACTGCATCTGGAACTCTTATATGTAATCAGTTCAGCAAATCAGAACACATATACATATACATATACATATGAATGATAACTTTCAATCAATCACCAATTCTGTTACTGTGAGTTTTTATTGTGGTTATTTGGCTCAGGTGCTGACATGGGTGCTCCCTGTACACACCTGCTTACTGCTTACCTGATAACACCTGACAACAGCAGCCCTGGAAATAACAGAGAGCTGCCAATCAGAGCTCTGCTTTAACTAGACTGGTAACCTAGGTAAGAAATCCTAGGTGAAGTTGCCACACAGGTCAGGCCAGACAGGGTAGCTTGACTACAGTACAGACAATCCTGATGCCAGTGACCTGGCAGAGAGCTAGATGCTAAAGTTGTGTAAACTGCCAATACTAAATTATTTTAACAAAGTGATGTTTATAACACATGCAAAACAGTGTTTCTTATAGAACAAGACTGTGGGTAGTGTATGTGTTAATATATGGGTAGCTTGATGATGTTTGACGCCAATGTGAGAGGCAGGTGAGAGAGGTAACATGTTGATGACCTGGTTTACTCAGAAAGAGAGGAATATTCTGTCCTTAAATATCAAGATTTATGAGTTCATGTTTTAAAACTCTAAAAAGAACACTCCCAACCCCCAGGGAACATAAATAGATTTATAACTTAGTGATTCCACTCTTGGCTCATGGTAAAGGTATATAAAATATATATTTATTTACTCTCCCAGTGATTCAGTGGGAACATCCCAAATGGCACCCTATACACTTTTGACTTGCGCCTTGTCAAAACTAGTGTACAATAGAGGAAACGGGGTGCCATTTGGGACACATCCTATATGCTATTAAACAGCAGCTGTCTACCCAGCAGACATATTAGAACAATATTATGCAGGCCTCTTATTTTAGCTCGCTTTGAAAATAAAAATGGGCATAAAAAAACCACAGTGAAACATGTACCTTATTTTTAACAGAGTGCAGTAGCCTATAGAAAATGTGTGAATGACCTACAGTGCATTCGGAAATATATTCAGACCCCTTGACCTTTTCCACATTTTGTTACATTACAACTTTATTCTAAAATTGATTCAATTGCTTTTTTCCCTCATTGAGCTACACACAATATCCCATAATGACAAAGTAAAAACGTTTTTTTTTTAATAAATAAAATAAAATAAAATCTTATTTGTCACATACACATGGTTAGCAGATGTTAATGCGAGTGTAGCGAAATGCTTGTGCTTCTAGTTCCGACAATGCAGTAATAACCAACAAGTAATCTAGCTAACAATTCCAAAACTACTACCTTATAGACACAAGTGTAAGGGGATAAAGAATATGTACATAAAGATATATGAATGAGTGATGGTACAGAGCGGCATAGGCAAGATACAGTAGATGGTCTTGAGTACAGTATATACATATGAGATGAGTATGTAAACAAAGTGGCATAGTTAAAGTGGCTAGTGATACATGTATTACATAAAGATGCAGTAGATGATATAGAGTACAGAATATACGTATACATATGAGATGAATAATGTAGGGTATGTAAACATTATATTAGGTAGCATTGTTTAAAGTGGCTAGTGATATATTTTACATAATTTCCCATCAATTCCCATTATTAAAGTGGCTGGAGTTGAGTCAGTGTGTTGGCAGCAGCCACTCAATGTTAGTGGTGGCTGTTTAACAGTCTGATGGCCTTGAGATAGAAGCTGTTTTTCAGTCTCTCGGTCCCAGCTTTGATGCACCTGTACTGACCTCGCCTTCTGGATGATAGCGGGGTGAACAGGCAGTGGCTCGGGTGGTTGTTGTCCTTGATGATCTTTATGGCCTTCCTGTGACATCGGGTGGTGTAGGTGTCCTGGAGTGCAGGTAGTTTGCCCCCGGTGATGCGTTGTGCAGACCTCACTACCCTCTGGAGAGCCTTACGGTTGTGGGCGGAGCAGTTGCCGTACCAGGCGGTGATACAGCCCGACAGGATGCTCTCGATTGTGCATCTGTAGAAGTTTGTGAGTGCTTTTGGTGACAAGCCGAATTTCTTCAGCCTCCTGAGGTTGAAGAGGCGCTGCTGCGCCTTCTTCACGATGCTGTCTGTGTGGGTGGACCAATTCAGTGTGTCTGTGATGTGTACGCCGAGGAACTTAAAACTTACTACACTCTCCACTACCGTTCCATCGATGTGGATAGGGGGGTGTTGCCTCTGCTGTTTCCTGAAGTCCACAATCATCTCCTTAGTTTTGTTGACGTTGAGTGTGAGGTTATTTTCCTGACACCACACTCCGAGGGCCCTCACCTCCTCCCTGTAGGCCGTCTCGTCGTTGTTGGTAATCAAGCCTACCACTGTTGTGTCGTCCGCAAACTTGATGATTGAGTTGGAGGCGTGCGTGGCCACACAGTCGTGGGTGAACAGGGAGTACAGGAGAGGGCTCAGAACGCACCCTTGTGGGGCCCCAGTGTTGAGGATCAGCGGGGTGGAGATGTTGTTGCCTACCCTCACCACCTGGGGGCGGCCCGTCAGGAAGTCCAGTACCCAGTTGCACAGGGCGGGGTCGAGACCCAGGGTCTCGAGCTTGATGACGAGCTTGGAGGGCACTATGGTGTTAAATGCCGAGCTGTAGACGATGAACAGCATTCTCACATAGGTATTCCTCTTGTCCAGATGGGTTAGGGCAGTGTGCAGTGTGGTTGAGATTGCATCGTCTGTGGACCTATTTGGGCGGTAAGAAAATTGGAGTGGGTCTAGGGTGTCAGGTAGGGTGGAGGTGATATGGTCATTGACTAGTCTCTCAAAGCACTTCATGATGACGGAAGTGAGTGCTACGGGGCGGTAGTCATTTACCTAAGTATTCAGACTTTACTCAGTACTTTGTTGAAGCACCTTTGGCAGCGATTACAGCCTTGAGTCTTCTTGGGTATGACGCTACAAGCTTGGCACACCTGCATTTGGGGAGTTTCTCCCATTCTTCTCTGCAGATCCTCTCAAGTTCTGTAAGGTTGGATGGGGAACGTTGCTGCACAGCTATTGTCAGGTCTCTCCAGAGATGTTCGATCGGGTTCAAGTCTGGGCTCTGGCTGGGCCCCTCAAGGACATTCAGAGACTTGTACCGAAGCCACTCCTGCGTTGTATTGGCTGTTTGCGTAGGGTTGTGTGCGTAGCGAGTCCTGTGGCGGGCCGGGTGCAAGCACGCTGATACGGTCGCCAGGTGTACAGTGTTTCCTTCGTCACATTGGTGCGGCTGGCTTCCGGGTTAAGAGGGCATTGTGTCAAGAAGTGGCTTGGTTTGGTTGTGTTTCGGAGGACACATGGCTCTCGACCTTCGCCTCTCCCGAGTTGAAGCGATGAGACAAGACTGTAACTACCAATTGGATACCACGAAATGGGGGGAACAGATGTAAAAAAAATACAGTGCCTTGCGAAAGTATTCGGCCCCCTTGAACTTTGCGACCTTTTGCCACATTTCTGGCTTCAAACATAAAGATATAAAACTGTATTTTTTTGTGAAGAATCAACAACAAGTGGGACACAATCATGAAGTGGAACGACATTTATTGGATATTTCAAACTTTTTTAACAAATCAAAACTTAAAAATTGGGCGTGCAAAATTATTCAGCCCCTTTACTTTCAGTGCAGCAAACTCTCTCCAGAAGTTCAGTGAGGATCTCTGAATGATCCAATGTTGACCTAAATGACTAATGATGATAAATACAATCCACCTGTGTGTAATCAAGTCTCTGTATAAATGCACCTGCACTGTGATAGTCTCAGAGCTCCGTCAAAAGCGCAGAGAGCATCATGAAGAACAAGGAACACACCAGGCAGGTCCGAGATACTGTTGTGAAGAAGTTTAAAGCCGGATTTGGATACAAAAAGATTTCCCAAGCTTTAAACATCCCAAGGAGCACTGTGCAAGCGATAATATTGAAATGGAAGGAGTATCAGACCACTGCAAATCTACCAAGACCTGGCCGTCCCTCTAAACTTTCAGCTCATACAAGGAGAAGACTGATAGGAGATGCAGCCAAGAGGCCCATGATCACTCTGGATGGACTGCAGAGATCTACAGCTGAGGTGGGAGACTCTGTCCATAGGACAACAATCAGTCGTATATTGCACAAATCTGGCCTTTATGGAAGAGTGGCAAGAAGAAAGCCATTTCTTAAAGATATCCATAAAAAGTGTTGTTTAAAGTTTGCCACAAGCCACCTGGGAGACACACCAAACATGTGGAAGAAGGTGCTCTGGTCAGATGAAACCAAAATTGAACTTTTTGGCAACAATGCAAAACGTTATGTTTGGCGTAAAAGCAACACAGCTGAACACACCATCCCCACTGTCAAACATGGTGGTGGCAGCATCATGGTTTGGGCCTGCTTTTCTTCAGCAGGGACAGGGAAGATGGTTAAAATTGATGGGAAGATGGATGGAGCCAAATACAGGACCATTCTGGAAGAAAACCTGATGGAGTCTGCAAAAGACCTGAGACTGGGACGGAGATTTGTCTTCCAACAAGACAATGATCCAAAACATAAAGCAAAATCTACAATGGAATGGTTCAAAAAGAAACATATCCAGGTGTTAGAATGGCCAAGTCAAAGTCCAGACCTGAATCCAATCGAGAATCTGTGGAAAGAACTGAAAACTGCTGTTCACCAATGCTCTCCATCCAACCTCACTGAGCCCGAGCTGTTTTGCAAGGAGGAATTGGAAAAAATGTCAGTCTCTCGATGTGCAAAACTGATAGAGACATACCCCAAGCGAGTTACAGCTGTAGTCGCAGCAAAAGGTGGCGCTACAAAGTATTAACTTAAGGGGGCTGAATAATTTTGCACGCCCAATTTTTCAGTTTTTGATTTGTTAAAAAAGTTTGAAATATCCAATAAATGTCGTTCCACTTCATGATTGTGTCCCACTTGTTGTTGATTCTTCACAAAACAATACAGTTTTATATCTTTATGTTTGAAGCCTGAAATGTGGCAAAAGGTCGCAAAGTTCAAGGGGGCCGAATACTTTCGCAAGGCACTGTTTATATATATATATATATAATAATGGTTTAAAAGGCGATGATGACTCACCCGTTATGGAAACTGTGGTAGTAAGTCGTCCGTCACTCTCCTCAATTCTCTTCAAGACAGAGTTGCTGGAAGTAACCACCCGACTATGCATGGAACCACCATACTACCCATCTATGCATGGAACCACCCAACTATGCATGGTACCACCCTACTACCTGACTATGCATGGTACCACCATACTACCCAACTATGCATGGAACCACACAACTACCTGACTATGCATGGTACCACCCTACTACCCAACTATGCACGGTCCCACCCTACTACCTGACTATGCATGGTACCACCATACTACCCAACTATGCATGGTACCACACAACTACCTGACTATGCATGGTACCACCCTACTACCCAACTATGCACGGTCTCACCCTACTACCTGACTATGCATTGCACCACCCTGCTACCCAACTATGCATGGTACCACCCTACTACCCATCTATACATGGTACCACCCTACTACCCAACTATGCATGGTACCACCCTACTACCCAACTATGCATGGTACCACCCTACTACCCATCTATGTACGGTACCACCCTACTACCTGACTATGCATAGTACCACCCTACTACTCATCTATGCATGGAACCACCCTACTACCCATCTATGCATTGAACCACCCTACTACCCATCTATGCATGGAACCACCCTACTACCCATCTATGTATGGAACCACCCTATTACCCATCTATGCATGGAACCACCCTACTACCCATCTATGCATGGAACCACCCTACTACCCATCTATGCATGTAACCACCCTACTACCCAACCAGGCATGGAACCACCCTACTACCTGACTATGCATGGAACCACCCTACTACCCATCTATGCATGGAACCACCCTACTACCCAACCAGGCATGGAACCACCCTACTACCTGACTATGCATGGAACCACCCTACTACCCATCTATGCATGGAACCACCCTACTACCCATCTATGCATGGAACCACCCTACCACCTGACTATGCATGGAACCACCCTACTACCCATCTATGCATGGAACCACCCTACTACCCATCTATGCATTGAACCACCCTACTACCTGACTATGCATGGAACCACCCTACTACCCATCTATGCATGGAACCACCCTACTACCCATCTATGCATGGAACCACCCTACTACCCATCTATGCATGGAACCACCCTACTACCCAACCAGGCATGGAACCACCCTACTACCTGACTATGCATGGAACCACCCTACTACCCATCTATGCATGGAACCACCCTACTACCCAACCAGGCATGGAACCACCCTACTACCTGACTATGCATGGAACCACCCTACTACCCATCTATGCATGGAACATCCCTACTACCCATCTATGCATGGTAACACCCTACTACCCATCTATGCATGGAACCCCTACTACCCATCTATGCATGGAACCACCCTACTACCCATCTATGCATGGAACCACCCTACTACCCATCAATGCATGGAACCACCCTACTACCCATCTATGCATGGAACCACCCTACTACCCAACTATGCATGGTACCACCCTACTACTAATCTATGCATGGTACCACCCTACTACCCATCTATGCATGGTACCACCCTACTACCCATCTATGCATGGAACCACCCTACTACCTGACTATGCATGGAACCACCCTACTACCCATCTATGCATGGAACCACCCTACTACCCAACCAGGCATGGAACCACCCTACTACCTGACTATGCATGGAACCACCCTACTACCCATCTATGCATGGAACCACCCTACTACCCAACCAGGCATGGAACCACCCTACTACCTGACTATGCATGGAACCACCCTACTACCCATCTATGCATGGAACCACCCTACTACCCATCTATGCATGGTAACACCCTACTACCCATCTATGCATGGAACCACCCTACTACCCAACTATGCATGGTACCACCCTACTACCCATCTATGCATGGTACCACCCTACTACCCATCTATGCATGGTACCACCCTACTACCCATCTATGCATGGAACCACCCTACTACCTGACTATGCATGGAACCACCCTACTACCTATCTATGCATTGTACCACCCTACTACCCATCTATGCATGGTACCACCCTACTACCCATCTATGCATGGAACCACCCTACTACCCATCTATGTATGGAACCACCCTACTACCCATCTATGCATGGAACCACCGAGTGTTTCTCTTGTTTGTTTGTCCTCTGAGTGACACTACCATGCAATGATCACGGCAGAATGTTACCCAGATTATAACCCAAATGTTTTTATATCTAATTTTATTACCAACTGCCCTGATGACCCTTGGTCATGGAAAGGTCATCCTGTCAGTTGTTCCTTTAATTAATTCTACAAATTGTAATTACATTTGATTTCCTGACATCAAAATAACATTTGTATTCCAACACAGATCGCCATTCACATTAAATAAATGTTTGTTAGTTTGTTGTTGTTTTTGACATAATAATATGTTCAGAGAAACATAAATGATCTCATAGAATACCTTATAATTAAGGTATAACTATTCTGTTCTGTTCGATTCCCCAAACAGACACAGTATTTTCACCTCGTGTCCGCTCCTCTAAACTTAAGCAGATTTGGCTATCCCAAAAAGGATCAAATACAACCTGCATAGTTTAGCTGTAAAAAAACATTTAAATTGATTCATTTAAATTGATTTAATTCAAAACAATCAAAACTTTGACAGAGTGGAGGAGGAGTACCAGTCCAACCCGTAAACAGATACTGTGTGTGTTGTTATATGAAGTGTGTATACAGTAGCAGCTTTAGATCACCCTGAGTAGGTTGACCATCAGCACTGTCTTCTGTTTACAGCCTGCCCCAGATAGAGGTGTACATACAGCATCTCTCCCCTCTTCCCATCCCTCCAGTCTCTTCCTCCTCCTCCTCCTTCCCTCCTTCCTTATTCTCTGGTGTCTCTAGATCAGGGGGTGGGTATGGTGGTAACATTGGCCCAGTCAGGGAAGGTGTTGAGATTGAACATAGCTGTTCCCCAGGTGTTCAGGGCGATGTTGATGGTGATGACACCAATAATGTTCAGCACGAATCCAGCCTTCGCCTGTTGTCAGTGCAGTGAAAAACATGGGTCACAGACAGAATGTTTCACAACCATGTATTCTACTAGTCTGCATCCAAACTGAATTGCTCCGTTTCACTACTGGTTTCAATGACTCAATCAATCAATCACACTTATTTACAGAATAAAGCCCTTTTTATATCAGTAATTATCACAAAGTGTTTTTTACAATGAAGAGATGACCAGACTGAAATCATGAAGTGAAAAATAACAATTCAGTTTGGATCCAATACAAAGTACTGTATGGAGAGAGGTGCGAGGTGAGGGGTGAAGGGTCGTAGGTCGTACCATGTCCATGACTTTGAGGTTGCCATAGGAGAAGGCGATGGCGTTAGGGGGTGTGGCCACCGGCAACATGAAGGCCAGCGAGGCACAGATGGTGCAGGGCAGCATGACGTACAGCGGGTGGAGCTTAATGGCTACGGCCTGGGAACAGACAGACAGGGTCACACATGGGTCAAAGGGGTGAAATGAACATTTAGTGTATGTCAGACCTGTGTCAGACCTGGGACCTGGGTCCAGTACACATGTCATATACTTACCTGTGCTTGATTTAGTTTTCCCGGTAAAATGGAACCAATGGAATAGTCCCAAAATGACAAACTCCAAACTAAATCTAGCACCACTTAAAATCATTGATCCAGGTTTTCTAAGTGAACATCTGTGTTACCATGTGTGTTGCCTGGGTGTGGGTATGCGAATTTGTAAGGGATTCTCTCTGCTCTTACCATAGAGGCCAGTATAGGCAGGAACAATGTGGTAGTAGCTACGTTGCTGGAGCACTCAGTGAAAGTGGCGATGAGTAGAGACAGGAGGAAAGAGATGGCAACGGGAGGGATGGACTGCAGGGGGGCCAGACTTTCTCCTAGCCACTGAGACAGACCAGACGTCTTCACACGGATAAAAACATAACCACAGTTGTCATAATTGTTGTTACAAAAAATATGACACAGACAGACACACAGACCAATTCAGACCGACCGACCTAACAACAGACTGACGGTACCTCGCTGCCCCGGGCCAGAGCGAAGCCTCCTCCCACTAGCAGGAGAATGTTCCAAGGCATCTTCTTATGGACCACGTCCCAATTGAGCAGGGTGGGAGGGGCCTTCAGGGGCTTTCCTACAGGGACAAGGCATACACTGGACAATGACACAAGGTTTACAATCACGGTCCTTATAGCCTCGATTCTAGGCACTCCTGCAGGAACTTGGTAGTATGGTTTAGAGGTAGGTGCTGAATTACTGGAGCCCTCTGTTTAGAGGTAGGTGCTGAATTACTGGAGCCCTCCGTTTAGAGGTAGGTGCTGAATTACTGGAGTCCTCCGTTTAGAGGTAGGTGCTGAATTACTGGAGTCCTCCGTTTAGAGGTAGGTGCTGAATTACTGGAGCCCTCTATTTAGAGGTAGGTGCTGAATTACTGGAGTCCTCCATTTAGAGGTAGGTGCTGAATTACTGGAGCCCTCCATTTAGAGGTAGGTGCTGAATTACTGGACCTTGTCACTTATCAGGAGTAAGAACACTAAACTCAGCTTAGGTTACAGAGGGAGAAAAGGAGATATGTATTTATAAGTGTCCATCAGTCATTTATTGATTTGAAAGTAATTTATTTCAGGGTCAGAACAGAGAGTAGAGCCATGTAGGGCTAACCTTGAGGCTAGTGCTATCACGATGCAGCTCCCTCTGATGTTTCTTGGAGTGTGTGTGTGTGTGTGTGTGTGTGTGTGTGTGTGTGTGTGTGTGTGTGTGTGTGTGTGTGTGTGTGTGTTTGTGTGTGTGTGTGTGTGTGTGTGTGTGTGTGTGTGTGTGTGTGTGTGTGTGTGTGTGTGTGTGTGTGTGTGTGTGTGTGTGTATTTGTGTGTGTGCGCGAGCGTGTGTGAGCCCTGGGAAGTGAGAGTGCTATCAGGACAATTACAAAGCACTGAGTCAGCAAGATTGCATTTCTATACCAGGGGTTCTTAAACATTTTCAGCCTGGTACCCAAATGAGAAATTCCTGCGACCCAAGCTCCTAAAAACATGCCCTATTTTGGGGGACCTCCCAGCACGAGGGCAAAAATATTTTAGAGGCCCCCTCCTGCAGGAGAGAAGCATTTTAGTTTTAAATTTAATTCCCTACAATTCTACACATTTTGCCATGTTAATATGATATCTGATTGAGAGTGGCTAACAAAATCAATGGGGACGGAGGTCAGGATCCCTGGGCATGTGCCCTGCGTGCCCGGTCGCTATTCGTCCATGACTACTACAAGTTTAGATAGTTGGCTAGACTAACTTACCAATCTAAAAAATGTTAGCTGACATGGCTAATTGAGTGAACTGACATAACTAGAGGAAAACTGATGGTGGACAACCAAATGTCAAAACTGCACATTGTGTATTTTACAATGAGTAAGTTGAGTAAGTTGAGCAGCCGACTGAGACTTAATCAACAGTAAGTTGAGACGCCGACTGAGTCCCCCCCCAAAATAATGTCACGACTCACCATTAACATGTCCAACCCATACTTTAAGAAAGGCCGCTCTATACAATAGTATCACAGAAAGGCAGACACACACACCGTCTCTCTCAATCGCACACTCATAAACACACCCATGTCAAATCAAATTAAAAAATGTGGTCACATACACATGGTTAGCAGATGTTAATGCGAGTGCAGCGAAATGATTGTGCTTCTAGTTCCAACACTGCAGTAATATCTAACAAATAATCAAACATTTCCCAACAACTACCTAATACACACACATCTAAAGTGGTGAATGAGAATATGTACATATAAATATATGGATGAGCGATGGCAGAGCGACATAGTCAAGGTGCTGTAGATGGTGTAAAATACAGTATATACATGTGATATGAGTAATGTAAGATATGTAAACATTATTAAAGTGCCATTATTTAACATGACTAGTGATCCATTTATTAAAGTGTCCAGTGATTGGGTCTCAATACAGTATATACATGTGGTATGAGTAATGTAAGATGCGTAGACATGATTAAAGTGGCATTATTCAGAGTGGCATTGTTTAAAGTGACTAGTGATCCATTTATTGAAGTGTCCAGTGATCGGGTCTTAATGTACTCACCACTCAAAGATATATTGACAAAAAACACACACATGCACAAACGTGCATACACACACACACACACACACACACACACACACACACACACACACACACACACACACACACATACCATCCTCAGAGTACCCGCCACATCTGGGTAGTTGGGATGGGATCACAAAGAACAGCGTTGACATCAGCATGGCCACTGTGCCATCAGTGACATACCTGGGACATATACATCTACATATAAACAATGTCTCTCAGTCCCACTCAACGTGTCCCTATGTATTAATATGGTAATTACATAGACATGTACAGTGTAATTACAGTTTATGTATATATTATGTGTATAGCTGTATTTGTTGCTTACAAAGAGCAAAGACTGGGAAACACAGTAGAAAGCTATCAGATTAAAAACAAGCGAGATAACCAGGCAGAACCACAGGGAGTTACAACACAGGACATACTGATATCTATCACTCACGGTTTGTCCTTGTTGAAGAGCACAGCGGCCCAGCCGGGCATGAAGCCTGGTTCTCTGGTGAACCAGAGCAGGACCAGCAGGACAAACAGCACCAGGATGCAGCCCTCAGCGAAGGACACACTGCCCAGCTTCTTATACTCATTCTTTATCACCCCGTACGCCTCCTTGTCACCATCTTTATTCATTCCACAGCCAAACAACTTCTTCATGCTGTGGGTGAATGGGCCAAATTGATCTCTTTACAGTACTGTATAGGATGCTGGGTCTAATATAGGCTTTTATCTACTTTGTCTGTAGGTCAATGTCTAACATAAATGGATATCTACGTAAGTGATATATGACCATAAACCATTACCTTCTATTGTTTTACTATGCTTATTATATTGCATTTTGATGATTGGATATGTTTGTGAATATGTCCCCTTTCAACATGGATTGCAGGCACATAATCACATTGCTTCGGCTTCCTGCCAAGAGACAGTGTTATGGATGTTATTGACTGGAGGTAAAACATAACAGGAAAGAAGGACTCACTTGCAGCCCAGGTACATAAACTGCAGCCACAGCCAGGAGATGATCAGCATCAGAACCATGTTGGGGAAGGAGAAACCAAACCAGCTGGCAAAGTTGATGATGTCTCCATTTCCTGGGAACAGTCTGTGGGGAAAGAATGATAGAATGATAGAATTAGAACTAGCATCAGTTACATGAACATTCCAAATGGTACTGTACTGTAGGTACACCTAACATGGCCGCCGGGCGGTGCACCCACCAAAAAATGCTGCATTGAACGGGAATGTGCAGGGAATTCTAAATCTATCGAGGAAGTGACAGCGATGTTCGCTAACTCCCAAGCCAAGGAACTACTGTACAGTCAGTGTATCCAGCCTTGTGCTTTAGCTGCTGTAAACAAAGTACACTGGGCACTGCAATTTTCCCAAAGAAGAACAGTTGCTAAACCCGTGTGCAATACTGTTTCCACACACAATAACCCTTTAATGAGAGCTACTCAGATGGGTATCATACTGTATTTACTTGTAATAATACGCATACATAGTAAGCCTTTATAAACAGACATATCAACATACTCGTCGACCTGTCCTTTGAGGATGAGGTTCGGGGCGGTGCCGGTGAGGGTGGCTGTTCCTCCGATGCTGGCAGCGTAACACACACTGAGACTCATGCCTTTATCCAGTTTCAGGTACTTAGCCTCCCTCTTTAGCCTCCTCTCCCTCGCCTCCGGACTCTCCTCCACCTCTGACTCGGGCTCTGGAGGGAGAGAATCATGGGTCAGCCAATCAGAATGTTCAGGGGTTAGAGGTCAGTCTGTCGGACGTTTTCCTAAGGGTAACAAAGGGATTAGGGCTAATATTTTCCACCTGTTGTTTTCAGGGAGTCTGAAACAGGGATGATATAGAATATGATGTACAATATGTCTGAGTCAGTTGTATTCCATCTTAGCCAGATGAGAGAAGTCGAAACAATCTTGTCTTGAACAGACAAAATTAATAAGGTCACATCCTGAATAAGCTTATCAATATCTCTTACTTACTTGTGTTCCTCTACTAAGATGAATGATAAAACAATTGACAGAAAGGTGTTTCAGGGAATCCACAACAGGTGTGAATGAGGTGTGTTAGTCCTTGGCTGGAACAAAAGCCTGTCCACCCTGTGGGTTTCAAGGACCATGACTGAAGAACACTGATGTTGAGAGAATACACACTCTATTCTACTTACCTAACTGAATTCCATTCTTCATGGGCTTGACATCCTTTGTACATTCGGTAGTACATGCATCATCTGCCAAATAAGGGAGATATCATTTATTACAAAAAGAGAAAGATGTGAATCAGCTTGTGATTGTGAAAGCTCATGGCGAACTTATGGACACATAGTCTAGTGGTACCAGGCTGTATTTTAGTTTGAGAATGGCTTGAGAAACCTAGAACAGATGGTGTCGAGGCTAATGGACACAAAACAAATTATTCTCAACACACACACACACACATAGTGGGGCAAAAAAGTATTTAGTCAGCCACCAATTGTGCAAGTTCTATCACTTAAAAAGATGAGAGAGGCCTGTAATTTTCATCATAGGTACACTTCAACTATGACAGACAAAATGAGAAGAAAAAAATCCAGAAAATCACATTGTAGGATTTTTAATGAATTTATTTGCAAATTATGGTGTAAAATAAGTATTTGATCAATAACAAAAGTTTATCTCAATACTTTGTTATATACCCTTTGTTGGCAATGACAGAGGTCAAACGATTTCTGTAAGTCTTCACAAGGTTTTCACACACTGTTGCTGGTATTTTGGCCTATTCCTCCATGCAGATCTCCTCTAGAGCAGTGATGTTTTGGGGCTGTTGCTGGCCAACACGGACTTTCAACTCCCTCCAAAGATTTTCTATGGGGTTGAGATCTGGAGACTGGCTAGGCCACTCCAGGACCTTGAAATGCTTCTTACGAAGCCACTCCTTCGTTGCCCGGGTGGTGTGTTTGGGATCATTGTCATGCTGAAAGACCCAGCCACGTTTCATCTTTAATTCCCTTGCTGATGGAAGGAGGTTTTCACTCAAAATCTCACGATACATGGCCCCATTCATTCTTTCCTTTACATGGATCAGTCGTCCTGGTCCCTTTGCAGAAAAACAGCCACAAAGTATGATGTTTCCACCCCCATGCTTCACAGTAGGTATGATGTTCTTTGGATGCAACTCAGCATTCTTTGTCCTCCAAACACGACGAGTTGAGTTTTTACCAAAAAGTTCAATTTTGGTTTCATCTGACCATATGACATTCTCTCAATCTTCTTCTGGATCATCCAAATGCTCTCTATCAAACTTCAGACGGCTCTGGACATGTACTGGCTTAAGCAGGGGGACACATCTGGCACTGCAGGATTTGAGTCCCTGGCGGCGTAGTGTGTTACTGATGGTAGGCTTTGTTACTTTGGTCCCAGCTCTCTGCAGGTCATTCACTAGGTCCCCCCGTGTGGTTCTGGGATTTTTGCTCACCGTTCTTGTGATCATTTTGACCTCACGGGGTGAGATCTTGCGTGGAGCCCCAGACCGAGGGAGATTATCAGTGGTCTTGTATGTCTTCCATTTCCTAATAATTGCTCCCACAGTTGATTTCTTCAAACCAAGCTGCTTACCTATTTCAGATTCAGTCTTCCCAGCCTGGTGCAGGTCTACAATTTTGTTTCTGGTGTCCTTTGACAGCTCTTTGGTCTTGGCCATAGTGGAGTTTGGAGTGTGACTGTTTGAGGTTGTGGACAGGTGTCTTTTATACTGATAACAAGTTCAAACAGGTGCCATTAATACAGGTAACGAGTGGAGGACAGAGGAGCCTCTTAAAGAAGTTGTTACAGGTCTGTGAGAGCCAGAAATCTTGCTTGTTTGTAGGTGACCAAATACTTATTTTCCACCATAATTTGCAAATAAATTCATTAAAAATCCTACAATGTGATTTTCTGGATTTTTTTCTTCTCATTTTGTCTGTCATAGTTGAAGTGTACCTATGATGAAAATTACAGGCCTCTCTCATCTTTTTAAGTGGGAGAACTTGCACAATTGGTGGCTGACTAAATACAGTACTTTTTTTCCCCCACTGTACATACATACATACACACACCCCACCCCACACACACATATGGTAATACTGTTCTCCTTGTCACCCATATCAAAGGCTTGGTTGTCCTGGCCCTTAGGTATCCCAGTCCCGGGCCCGGCCCCCCTGAGGGAGATCAGGTCCATCTCCCTCTCCTCTGCCTGGGCCTCGGTGTCACACAGCTGCTTCAGCACAGCATTAGAGATGGGCAGCATCATGGCAGTGGAGGCTGTGTTACCGATCCACATGGACAGGAAGGCTGTGGTGCCCATGAAGCCCATCATCAGACTGGAAGGGGAGAGAGAGACCATTTAAAAAGGAAACAGATAATTCAACATTAGGCTATCAGAATACTAGCCCAAACATCTCTGTAATAGGATAATTAAAACAGGTAAAGGGGGTCTCTTACAGGGCAGGCTTCACCCCTACTAGGAGCAGTACTCTGAGGGCGATGCGTTTGTGAAGGTTCCAGTGTTCCACAGCTGTAGCCATCAACAGCCCTCCGACGAACAGCATGTTAGAGTCCTTCATGTACTGGGTACACACCTGGATGAGAGACAGACAGGGGGGTTCTTAATGACTGTACTGGCCTGAGACAGGTTCTGCTTAGAAATACCATAATATACTAAACATGGGATCAACAGTAAGGACTTTATCAACATTACTTACACTACCGTTCAAAAGTTTGGGGTCACTTAGAAATGTCCTTGTTTTTGAAAGAAAAGCACATTTTTTGTCCATTAAAATAACATCAAATTCATCAGAAATATAGTAGTGTAGATATTGCTAATTTTGTAAATGACTATTGTAGCTGGACTTTTAATGGAATATCTACATAGGCGTACACAGGCCCATTATCAGCCACCATCACTGTGTTTCAATGGCACGTTGTGTTAGCTAATCCAAGTTTCTAATTTTAAAAGACTAATTGATCATTAGAAAACCCTTTTGCAGTTATGTTAGCACAGCTGAAAACTGTTGTCCTGATTAAAGAAGAAATAAACCTGGCCTTCTTTAGACTAGTTGAGTATCTGGAGCATCAGCGTTTGTGGGTTCAATTACAGGCTCAAAATGGCCAGAAACAAAGAGTTTCTTCTGAAACTCGTCAGTCTGTTCTTGTTCTGAGAAATGAAGGCTATTCCATGTGAGAAATTGCCAAGAAACTGAAAATCTCGTACAACGCTGTGTACTACTCCCTTCACAGAACAGCGCAAACTGGCTCTAACCAGAATAGAAAGAGGAGTGGGAGGCCCCGGTGCACAACTGAGCAAGAGCACAAGTACATTAGGGTATTTAGTTTGAGAAACAGACGCCTCACAAGTCCTCAACTGGCAGCTTCATTAAATAGTACCCGCAAAACACCAGTCTCAATATCAACAGTGAAGAGGCAACGCCGGGATGCTGGCCTTCTAGGCAGAGTTCCTCTATCCAGTGTCTGTGTTCTTTTGCCTATCTTAATCTTTTATTTTTATTGGCCAGTCTGAGATATGGCTTTTTCTTTGCAACTCAACGCATCCCGGAGTCGCCTCTTCACTGTTGACGTTGAGACTCTGTACGCCTATCTAGATATTCCATTAAAAACCAGTCATTTATAACATTAACAATGTCTACACTGTATTTCTGATCATTTGATGTTATTTTAATTGACAAAAAAAAAACAAGGAAATTACTAAGCGACCCCAAACTTTTGAACCGTAGTGTAGGTGCTTTATTCATACGTCCTCAACACTGTATCTACTAAAGATTTACATTTCACATTTTAGTCAACTGTTGACCTGTTTATTCTGATCATAAAACAGAATCTTGTTTTCTCCATTGCTGAGTCTAGTGGGTGGGTAAGAACCAGTCATTAGGTATGAAGGTGGTTGAGTAGAGAGGGGAGAGGATAGTGGTGTTGGTACCTCGCTTGACTCCATAATGCCCATCATAGGGAAGAGGATGACAGGCAGCAGACCGGTCACAGCCAGGGGCATACACTCTGTACACCAGTACAGGGCCGTCAGGATGATCACATAGCCACAACTAGCCTCCTGTACACACACGCACACACACACACACACACACACACACGGACTGTGAGAGGGCTGTTGTGGTAGGTAGCATACAACAACTGTTGTTGTAGGACACACGTACAAACGCGTACAACACACAGTCATTCCTCTCTCAGGACCATTTTGTTCTCAGTGAACAATCATCTGAGACAACAGCCAACAGCATCAAAGCACTGACAAGTAGTATAACTATTTTAGAACATAAAGATATCTTATTGTGTGCAATTCAATACATCTATTCAATAAGTTAGTTTCAGTTACAGTTGTTCTTACAATGCTTAGTAAATAACAATAATTCTTGAAGAATATAACTTATATTGCTTAATGAGCTTAGTTCAACTGTCATACTCTATCAGAACCCAAAATATGAGCTTGTTTAACTCCAATGTTTGTAAACAATGTAATGTAATCACACTCTGTATAGTCTCAAAATATGGTTAAAACTATCATTTTTATACGATGGATGGTCAGTCCTTGCATCCATAGCTCTGTCTATGAATTTGAGAGTGGTTATATTTCCCCAGCCCCATCCCTCAGCTTTTACCAAAAGTTTGAATCAGTGACGGGTGAACCTTTGTAGTTGTTTGAACTGCAGATTGCCCCTTTAATATATATATATGTTGATACATGAAGTTAATCAAATACATTCTTAAAGGGGAAAAACGGGCTTGGATTTTGGAGAAACAAATGTATTTTATGACACACGGTAAGCCATTGATGATAAAAGATGAAGAACTATAAAATGCCTGTAACGCAAGTCTTTCATTCATGATGATTTATTGTCCTGGAGGACAACCGTAACTCACAGGGTACTCAACCTGTAATGTGCATGGCTGCTGAAGCTCCTATCTACACACACTAAATTACCAGTCTACAGTAGATTCCTGGATATTGGGAAATAATTACAAATGGCGCAAATACAATGGAAATGTCATACAGACGTGTAACCAAAATATTCAGTGAAGCTTTAATAAACACACAGAGTTGTCTAGGAATTTCGGCATTCAATTTGTGTACGACCAGGGCTTGAAATGCTTCAGAACTTTATCCTCAACTAAGAATAACTTCTGAACTTTCAACAGGGTTAAAACAAACACATCAAAGCCTCCGTTATACACAAACAAACACACACACACACTCTTACCGGTCCCCCAACTATTATGGGTAGAGGTAGAATCAACAGTGGGGTGAGGAATATGACCAGGTAATTCCGATACCTCCATAGCCCAGTCAGACACACCACCATGGCTGGTCCAGATATCCAGAGAGTAGCTCAGGTACACAGAGAAGAGAGATAGATATATTAGACAGAACATCTAATCGGAGTGTGGGTGCAAAGGTTTTACGACATAATTGGGGACGCTACCACGCTGTTTAAAGTCAGAACAGGAGATAAAGTTGCAGTATATATACAGTATATAACGTAAAGGTTGAATTAAATATTAACTTTTGAGTGAGGTGACTGGGCTGAGGAGGGAGTGTGTTGTACAACACAAGAAAGTAGTGTGAGTGAGGGGGTGAGTGAGGGGGTGAGTGAGTGAGTGAGTGAGTGAGTGAGTGAGTGAGTGAGTGAGTGAGTGACTGAGTGAGTGAGTGAGTGAGTGAGTGAGTGAGTGAGTGAGTGAGTGAGTGAGTGAGAGAGAGATAGAGAGAGAGAGAGTGAGTCAGTGAATAATTCAGTCACACCTTGTAGAGTTCATGCTCCGACTAACTGAGGGCAAAAGGGGGTGCAATTTAATTTTAGGAAGGTGTTCCTAATGTTTTGTACACTGTGCATCTCCTACCCCCAGCCCTTAAGGCACTGCTGGCTTTGCAAGTGTTACCCTTCACAGAACAGTGTTACCTATTTCTCTGTTGATCTATTGTGCACCCTGTCACATGGTCATCACATTCACCTGAGGATGCCTCACCCATCCCACCTCTCCCTTGTTTGGGTTGTGCTAAAGTCTATTGAAGAAAAAAACAATGACAAGAGCTGGACTGAAGACCTTGTCAATTAAATACCTGCATAAGGGCCCCTCCTACTGAAATCTGGGTGATGTTCAATAACTATAACCTGAAGAAAACGGGGCGGTACAATCTGAATGTTTCTAATACGAGACGCTCACATACTGTTTCCATTGCAAAACGTTTTGCTACAGGATTCCCAAATGAACACGACCCATGAAGTCCATCTTCTGTTGAAGCCAGTTTATTGTCCCATAACAACAGTTGTCTGTTGTACAGAAGAAGAATAGTTGTTGGAACAATCCTAAGCCACTATGTTTTCAGAGTGAAAACATATTAGACTAGGAAATGTAAGTTCCTAAGCATGTTTGGTGCTTTACCACTGTCATTACTGTCACATCTGCTCCTGCCACGCCCTCTACTGCTCACCCTGTGTCTCCTTGACCTGCCACCACTCCCCCAGTACTCTCTCTCTCTGTGATTGTGTGGGCGGAGACAGGTGTGCTGGAGTCAGAGCAGAACCCCACCAGCTGCAACCTGTTCCATAATGAAGACCTCTTCAAATACTCAGCCCTGCCACTTCCACGCGTCCAGATCGTAATCTCTGCTCAGTCAGTCTACGTTTCTAGCCGTTTATTACTATTCATATCCTGTTATCCTGTTATGCCTGTTTTCCTCTCTGCTACAGTTCTGCCCGCTCTGACTCTGGTACCTGTCTCCAGTCACACATCTCGTCATCCTGCTACTTGGTCCTGGATTCCCCACCCTACTACTCCCTTGGATTCCCCTCTGGACCTGCTTACCCTGTCTCAACCCCTCTCGCTTCAGCCTCCACATCTGGTTTCCAGCAACCTGCCCGAGCTTCCCCTGACCTGCACTCCATCTCCCCCCTGTGTTTCAATAAATACCTTGGTTACTTCATCCCCGTCTCCTCATCTGCTTTTGGGTTCCGCTGTTCCACTCCACGTAACAATTACATGGTGTCATCATCTCTGGGCAAAGTACACACACCACTGTTTAGAAACAAAGGAATATTCCTCCATGCCACCCGTAACTCAGATTTGTGTGTGTGTGTGTGCCTGCATGTGTGTACCACAATAAGTTAACCAAGGAAAAGTAAGAGTTTTCATGTCAACTCTCCCATGTTAAGACAATGCTACATAAATTGTACTTTACATAAACCCTGTATTGCACAAGGCAGCCATGAATTGGGTTGAAACTACTCTTCAGCACAAATTCCCGTTGAGTTATAAAGTCTTTATATGACCTGTTTAACAGTGCACTTCAATTGCTGCAGCTGGAAGTCAAAGGTCCCTTTCTCCCAACAAACCTTTGTTCTCAGTAATAGTGGAATTTGAATTGCAATAATGGAAAGTACTTTTTGATCAAAATGATTGATTGCTTAATTTTGGGCTATTTAGGCAATTCTGATAGTAAACTCGTTTGAAATGATGTTCTGGAATTCTGTGTCTTTAACGTACAGATGCTGTATGGCAGACATTACTTGGACATGTTATGGAATGCATCTTTAATACAACAGGATATGTGAGGATATTTCTGAGAGGGATTGGTGAAAGCTGTGAGGGCACATGCAGGATGAAAATGCCCTTTTATGCAAATAAACTGATTTAAACTTTGGCAAAAAGAGTGCGGAATTGGACCTGTATCAAATACCTACACAAATACCTGTATCAACTTGTAGCACATTAAAGCTAAGGCAATACTGTGACAGCATCCAGAAGGCTATTGAAAATGATAAACCATCATCCAATAAAGTTTTTTTCAGTGTAATACTTAAAAAAGGTCCATTTGCGATTGGTACATCCATTTTTGGACTTTTAAATTGATAACACATACACTGAGTGTTCAAAACATTAAGAACACCTTCCTAATATGGAGTTGCAGCCCCTTTTGCCCTCAGAACAGCCTCAGTTAGTCAGGGCATGGACTACAAGATGTCGAAAGTGTTCCACAGGGATGCTGGCCCATGTCGACTCAAATGCTTCCCACAGTTGTGTCAAGTTGGCTGGATGTCCTTTGGCTGGTGGACCATTCTTGATATGGGAAACTGTTGAGCATGAAAATCCAAGAAGCGTTGCAATTTTTAACACACTCAAACCGGTGTGCCTGGCACCTACTACCATACCACGTTCAAATGCACTTAAACCTTTTGTCTGCCCATTCACCCTCTGAATGGTACACATACACAATCCATTTCTCAATTGTCTCAAGGATTAAAAATCCTTCTTTAACCTGTCTCTTCCCCTTCATCTACACTGATTGAAGTGTATTTAACAGGTTACATCAATAAGGGATCATAGCTTTGACCTGGATTCACCTGGTCAGTCCATGACATGGGAAGCACAGGTGTTCCTAATGTTTTGTACACTCAGTGTATTTCCATTGATTCTTGAAAACGTATAAATGCCTCATGAGTACAACTGTCATACCCCACCAGAATCCAAAATATAAGCTTATTTTACTCCATTGTTTGTAAACAAACACTGTATGGCATGGTTAAACACATTATTTTGTTATAATGGATCATGGACAGTCCTTGCATCAATAGCTCTGTCTATGAATTTGAGAACGTGATTACATTTCTCCAGCCCCATCCCTCAGGTGTTTCCCAACAGTTTTAAACAGTGACGGGTGAACTTTTGTAGTTGTTTGACCTGTAGATTTCTCCTTTAATATCTATTTTGATTCATTAAATCTGTCACGTTCGTCATACGAAGGTAGACCAAGGAGCAGCATGGTAAGCGTACATTCTTCTTTATTATAAAAAAAACTGAAAAAACAAACAAAATAACAAACCGAAACGTGACGCTAATATGAGTAGTGCAGACAGGCAACTAAACATAGAACAAGAACCCACAAACACAAAAGGGAAAATGGCCACCTAAATATAATCCCCAATCAGAGACAACGATAAACAGCTGCCTCTGATTGGGAACCATATCAGGCCACCATAGACATATAAATACCTAGACCTACAATATAAAAACTAGCATACCCACCCTCGTCACACCCTGACCTAACCAAAATATAAAGAAAACATAGATATTAAAGGTCAGAGCGTGACAAAATCAATTGTTAGAGGGGAAAAAACAGACTTGGATTTTATAGCAACAAATATCTTTTTAAGAAACTTTTTAAATAAATAATAAATAAATAAGTTTAAACAATGGTCTAGGCCTGTTAAGCTATTATAAGGCTACATGTGTAATAACTATCTAATAACATAAAGAGTGCAGAATGTGTAATCATTCATAGATTAAATGTCTAAATGTTTGACCGTTATTTTGAAATTACTTGACGAAATAAAACAAATGCATGTGGTGACATTGTAACAATTTGTTGATGGGCAATTCCAAAGTAACAGAGTGACAAAGCCTCAGCTTTTTCTATTTAAAATGTATGTCAAACCAAAACCAACGATTGCAAAGGTAAACAAACCATACAACTCTATGCACAAGGACTAGGTCTACTTTTAACAATTCCCACAGAACATTTTACAAAAATACATTGACTTGAAGAACAGTGCAAATGCAAAGTTTGGTAACAGAATGACAGCACCACAAATAAAACAACGAGACAGATATTTCACCAGATGTATAAATGTGAAGCATTTGGTTGGCTTTTCCACTCACTACCAAATATGATGTTGAGAGGAAGCCCAGTGGCAGTCGGAAAATGAAGCAAGATGGATTTTGGCCGACATTCTGCAAATTTTCTCATCGAAAATAAATGTTTTTGTTTCCAAAGCTAGAATCTGTTATGAACAGAGTAGGCAAAGTTTTGTAGAGTTTACCCTTTGCCAATGTGTCAATAAATTGCGTTGTTTAGAAGGAGTGTAAGGGCGAGTTATTGCACACTGCACTTCACAAAGTAGGCGTTTTCTAACAGAAATATTCAAATACATGCTTGAATGCACCAATAGGCTCTTGCGAGCTCGTGCTTTGCTCTGCCCACTTCCTTGCTTGTTCTGCCCGCTATGATTCATTTGCTTACAGGTGGGGTGGCCTAGAGGCTGTTGTCTATCTTGGGTTACATCTAAAAAATCGTTGACAGCACAAACCATCATTTTGTTATCAAACTTAGCATCTGCGCTGTTCTTCAAGTAAATGTATTTTTGTAAATTTTTCAGTGGAAATTGTTAAAACTAGTTCTTGTGCATAGAGGTGTGTGGTTTGTTTAACTTTGCGGTCATTGGTTTTTGTTTGACATACATTTTAAAGTGACATCTGTGTGACTCTGATACCATGGAATTGTCCTGAAATCAGAAAGCAACAGAAGTTCGAGGTGCAGTTTAAAGCTTTGTCCAGATGGAGCGATCTCGAGACCATTACATGCTGAACAGACCGCATGCGTGTGCGGTCTTGTCCACCCACACCAGACGCGTTCAGGTCACTCAGGTTGAAATATCAGAACGAACTCTGAACCAACTATATTAATTTGGGGACAGGTCGAAAAACATTCAACATTTATGGCAATTTAGCTAGCAAGTTTGCTGTTGCTAGCTAATTTGTCCTGGGATATAAAGATTGGGCTGTTATTTTACCTGATAGGAACAAGGTCCTCTCCTCCGTCAGGCTTCATCTTCAGCTTCTTTGGACTTTATATGGTGGTTGGTAACCAACTTTAAGCTGCATTACCAGTACCAACTGGACTAGAGTGTGAACCTCATTTCATCATTCAATACCAATTGGTTTTTAGGAGCATATACCCATGTGGGTGATTGAAAGACGAACTGAGGTCCACGCTCCAGTCCAGAATCAATTAGTTGCTAGTGCCAATTAACCAATTAATCTGCTTTATCATTGTGGGCACCCTTGACTGACGTATCGATGAATCAACTAACTCATCCTTACTCTCGGGCGACTTCAATACCATCCAGGCATTTTGCATTGCATATGTGTCTGATATCAGCGACAGGGGCTCCCAGACCTTCAGGGATGCAGTGCTGGAGGCCAATCTGGGACTGGCTGGCATGCTGGCCAGTAACATAAGGTGGCAGTGCTGGAGGCCAATCTGGGACTGGCTGGCATGCTGGCCAGTAACATAAGGTGGCAGTGCTGGAGGCCAATCTGGGACTGGCTGGAATGCTGGCCAGTAACATAGGGTGGCAGTGCTGGAGGCCAATCTGGGAATGGCTGGCATGCTGGCCAGTAACATAGGGTGGCAGTGCTGGAGGCCAATCTGGGACTGGCTGGCATGCTGGCCAGTAACATAGGGTGGGAGTGCTGGAGGCCAATCTGGGACTGGCTGGCATGCTGGCCAGTAACATAGGGTGGGAGTGCTGGAGGCCAATCTGGGACTGGCTGGCATGCTGGCCAGTAACATAGGGTGGCAGTGCTGGAGGCCAATCTGGGACTGGCTGGCATGCTGGCCAGTAACATAGGGTGGCAGTGCTGGAGGCCAATCTGGGACTGGCTGGCATGCTGGCCAGTAACATAGGGTGGCAGTGCCGGAGGCCAATCTGGGACTGGCTGGCATGCTGGCCAGTAACATAGGGGGGCAGTGGTGACAGGCACAAACATAGGTTATTCAACGTTAAGATGGCCTAAGGTAGCTAACTATCTGTGGACTGAAAATATATCATTGTCTTATTCTTCTTCAATTCATATTTTGATTACAGTATGTTTATACATGTCTAAACTTGTGATACAGTAATGTAACTAGATAACACTTATACTTCTCATGGGGACTTTTGGAGGAGGTACAAACTGTGGCTCTACACCTCCTGCTTCTTCCTGGTGGTGGTCCACCTACAGCCGCAAGCTGTATGTTCTGTATGAGCTGAGCTCTCCGCTGTGCTGGGGCCCACGGCTGATCGGCTGGGGGTCTGCAGCCCAGAACCTGGCCTACCTCAGCAGCCTCCTGGGGTTAAGGACCATGCAGCGATGCCTAGAGGACTTCTGGGTGTCTCTGGTGGTACTGGCCTCAAACATGACTGGCCTGGTGGTCATCTCATTGGCCAACACTACTGAACTCCTGTTCACAGGTGAGAGGCTATCCCAGAAGATAAAATCAGTTAAAATGTCATCATTACATCAGTTTAGAGTTGAATAGATTTCTTTATTGTTATGAACATGTGTTCTTGGCTGAGCTACAGTATAAGTCAGCAGTATTATCTGGTGGTGTGTCTTGGAGAACAGTGCACAGGGGGAAATGCTCTAGTATCACACAGTAAAACACATGTCTCCCAGAGTAATAGATCAATAAGTCTGCCCTGGAGGAGTTCTGTTTTCTCTCTCCTCCTGTCTTGTTTCCTCCACAGAAAACACACAGCTGGGTAAAGGTCACAAAACTCTTCGCTTATTCACTGCCCTCTAGTGATGGTGATAGATTAATACATGGAAAATCCCCAAGTAAACTTCCATAGCGTACCTTTAACAGGTAAATGTGTATCCACTCCCCTTTTCTAACAGGCTATGGGCTGTGCTTCCTCTACATGGCAGCCACTCCAGTCCCCAGGGCCAAGCTGTCCAAGCTGGTGGGGCCTGAAGAACAAGGTGAGAGAGAGGCCCTTAGCTGGAATGTGTTGTCAATATGTCACGGCCTCTCATGTATACAGTTTCATGACTACATCTATAAGATGCTATAAGTGTTCATAATGTAGCATAACATTTAATGAGAATATGCTTTAAGTATTACAGACATCCTCTTTGTCCTTTGTGTTTCAGGTGAGTTGTTTGCTTCGGTGGCCTGTGTGAAGGGGCTGTGATCCCTGGTGGCCAGCGGCCTCTTTACAGTAACTCTCTCTACGCAGACACCCTGCACATCACTAATCAAATCAAATCAAATGTTATTTGTCACATGCATCGAATACGACGTTACCTTACAGTGAAATGCTTACTTACAAGCCCTTAACCAACAACACAGTTTTAAGAAAATACCTAAAAAATAAAAAGTAATAGACAAGAAAAACAAAAACAAATTCCCTTTCCTGTTCGGAGCCCTCCTCCTCCTCCCCACAGGAATCATTGGGCAAGTCCTCCCTTTCCAGAATTTCCTATTTCAGTTTTCCTCATTTAAAACACTGCAGCCATAAACACCTTGTGATTCATGCATGTTGTTGTGTGTTTAGGACAGACAGACAGACAGACAGACAGACAGGCAGGCAGGGAGGCAGGCAGGCAGACAGGCAGACAGACAGACAGACAGACAGACAGACAGACAGACAGACAGTAGATAAACTTCATCACATCACAGCTCTAACCTCTGGAAGAACACAGCTTCTGCTGCCCTACATACACCTTTTCAACAGTGTGTATGAGAGGTCATTAGACCTGTCATTAGTGTGGTCTAACTGTCATTATACCACACAGAGGTTGGATTCCGTGGCTTCAACACCAACAGACCAAAACCAAAAAGCTGGAACCACCAGCAAACCCCCCATGAGACAAGAAGAGAAAGAAGTCTGGGTTCCCTGTTGTATTTTAAACCGAAAATCTAATGTGAGCTGACATACAATTGTGGTCAAATATAGTTTTTTACAATCACTTTGGCACTAATTAATTAATTAATTAATTAATTTCAGAATCTTGATGTCATTTTTCAAAACTCTAACACTTTTTCCACTTGCTTGGATACAATACACATAAAGCAAAGATCATTTGTACATTGAACTAAAATCACCTGTTCAAAATGACAACTTGACATCAAAGTATTACCATTTCAAAATGCAATTCACACATTACATCTGAGATGACTGTCTATTCATTTCATTACAATGATCTAACTATCAGTTGATACAACTGCTCAAAATGATAAGTAACTTGCATTACTCTTAATGCATAGTTTTATGGAAACTGACAAACAATTTTCCATGTTTAGATCATGAAAGTTTCAGGATAACGAGATCCATTGACACCCATTACTGTGGAACATGAACCAATTGGACTACATTATCTATGGATGTAATATTTCATCATCATTCTTTATCAGACACTTTTTCTATGGTCTCATGTACCACTTTTCCAGACCATGTTTTCAGATTTGACATTACTATACACTATATTCACTTTATTAGGTACACCTATCTAGTACTGGGTAGGACCCCCTTTTACCTCCCCAAAGTCCTTCTGCACACCATGTGTGGCCTTTCTGTTAGCTTGAATGAGTCTGGACATTCTCCTCTGACCTCTCTCATTAACAAGGTGTTTTTGCCCACAGAACTGCCGTTCACTGAATGTGTTTTGTTTATCACACCATTCTCTGTAAACTCTAGAGACTGTAGTGCATAAAAATCCCAGGAAGGCAGCTGTTTCTGAGATGCTGGAACCCCCATGTGTGGCACCAGCAATCATACCAAGGTCAAAGTTGCTTAGAATACGCATCTTGCACATTTCTAATGTTTGGTCGAAGAAAAACTAAAGCTCTCTACTCTATATACTCTATCTACTCTATATATTGAGTTGCAGGCAGCCACGTGATTCGTTGTTTGAAGGAGCAGGCTATTTGCGTTAACACACAGGTGTACCTAATAAAGTGATTGGTAGTGTATGTATGCAAGCCCTTGTAATTGCTTTTCCAATCCTGCCAACTCGTTACTGATGATTGATTTCACATTGTGGTACGAGTATATAAATGAGTGGTATCCACCTACAACAACATAGCGATAACATGGAGCCATCAGGTGATCCAGGTCACAAGCAGTGGGAAGAGGAAGACGAGGAAGACGTGGCGGTCAAAGGAATGGCAGGGGACAAGCACCCCTTCTGAGAGGTGGTCGTGGGTCTCGTTTGAGAGGTGTGGGGGAACGTGATCGAGGACAAGCACCCCTTCTGAGAGGTGGTCGTGGGCCTCATTTGAGAGGTGTGGGGGAACGTGATCGAGGACAAGCACCCCTTCTGAGAGGTGGTCGTGGGCCTCGTTTGAGAGGTGTGGGGGAACGTGATCGAGGACAAGCACCCCTTCTGAGAGGTGGTCGTGGGCCTCGTTTGAGAGGTGTGGGGGAACGTGATCGAGGATAAGGCCACGGACCAAGACGGTGTCCAATGAAACCCGAGCAATAGTTGTAGACCATGTCGTAAATCATAGCATGACAATGACTGAGGCAGCTACAATGACTCAACCAAACCTCAGAAGATCAACCGTGGCCTCAATCATCAGAACTTTCCGCAATGAGAACCGCTATGTCATCAGCATGCACTAAACACTAGGCTACTCTCAATTGTCAAATGACTGTACAGTATACTGCATGCCAATGTGTACCACAGAGTAGGTGATGTGACTAAATGTGTTCTTACTGTAATTTTCCCTGCAGAATTGAGACTAGGCCAAATAAGGGGAGGCAGAGGCAAAATTCTGACTGACCAACAAGAGCGGGCTGTGGTCAATTTGGTTCGGGCCAGAAATGATATTCGCCTTACAGAAATTCGGCAGCACATCTTGGACAATGACGACATGTTCAACAATGTGGAAGCCATAAGTTTGCCGACTATTGCCCACATGCTGAAAAGACACCAGGTGTCTCTAAAACGGCTATACCATGTGCCTTTTGAAAACAATGCAGACAGAGTAAAGCAACTGAGAATTGAGTATCTTCAGGTATGTTCAGTTTCAAGATGCCTGTTGTGAAACATTCCCCAAAATTCTACATCATTGTAATCAGTAATTCTCTTTCCAAAATGTATTTTTAGAGGGTGATGGAGCTGGATGCTGATGAAAACCATCACAAATTCCTCTTTTTGGATGATGCAGGCTTCAACCTGGCCAAGACAAGGAGGAGAGGTCAGAATTTCACTGGCCAGCAGGCAACCATCCAAGTACCTGGACAACGTGGGGCCAACATCACCCTGTGTGCGGCTATAACAGAAGATGGTGTGGTGGGATGCAGACCTCGTATTGGATCATATAATGCAGCTCTCCTTGTAACCTTCCTTGATGAGCTAAATCAGGTCTGTGGAGCTGATGGCGTGATCTATGTCATTGTGTGGGATAATGTCAGGTTACTAGAGGCGAAAGAAAGGCACACCTATTAGACGAGGTGCTGGCTAGCGGAGTGCAACACTTGAAAATAAAGGAGAGCCGCACACTCTAGGAGCTCAGATGCAAAAATGTTATGTCCAACGTTTCGACAGAAAAGCTGTCTTCATCAGGGTATAATGACAAACTGCGGGGTGACTCGTATAATATAGTGTCAAAGGACACACACAGGTGTCTAATCACGGCCAGGTGTGGCCTGATATCATTGGTTCATTCTCATATATTAAAATAGCAGATCAAAGTCTACGTTGAGACTGAAGGGAGCAAGGGTCTTTAAATTAAAGATCCAAGCAGCCTCTCGTTTTAACAATAAATTATCGAGATCACCCCCTCTCCTAGGGAGAGTGACATGTTCGATGCCAATATAACGTAGGGACGAAATCGAGTGGTTTGCTTCCAAAAAGTGGGCCGCAACTGGGTAAGTCAAGTTTTTGCACCTAATGGTGCTACGATGCTCCGAAACTTTGATCTAAAGCCATTATTGTGATTCTTGTGATTCTTCTGATGTAAATGTCTGTAGGCCTATGTAGCCAAATTGTGTATATATGATCGTATGCTATCCATTCATGTTTTTGGTATGTTATTTTAATATGAGAATTAACCAACAATATCAGGCCACACCCGGCCATGATTAGACACCTGTGTGTGTCCTTTGACACTATATTAATGAGTCACCCCGCAGTGTTTGTCATTATACCCTGATGAAGACGAGCTGTCTGTCGACACGTTGGACATAACATTTTTTGCTTCTGAGCTCCTAGGGTGTGCAGCTCTCCTTTATTTTTCATAATGTCAGGTTCCACCATGCTCAAATGGTGCAAGCATGGTTTCGGGCCCATCCACAATTTACCACCCTGTACTTACCCACATAATCCCCTTTCCTTAACCCGATTGAGACATTCTTCTCCACATGGAGGTGGAAGTTATATGATAGGTTGACACTGACCTTAGTTTTCTATGTTTTATGTGTTATTTTGGTCAGGGTGTGATGAGGGTGGGTATGCTTGTTTGTCCTGTCTAGGGTTTTTTGGATATACAGGGGTGTTTGTTACTCTAGGTTTATTATAGGTCTGTGGTGGCCTGAATTGGTTCCCAATCAGAGACAGTTGTTTATCGTTGTCTCTGATTAGGGATCATATTTAGGTTGCCATTTTCCATTTTTGGTTTTGTGTGTTATTTTCTATGTGTAGTTGCCTGTTTCAGCACTTGTTGTATATAGCGTCACATTCGTTTTGTTATTTTGTTAGTTTAGTGTTTAGTCTTTCTTTATTAAAAGAAGAATGTATTCATATCACGCTGTGCCTTGGTCTCCTCGTTATGACAAATGTGACAGGTGCTCTCACAAACAAGCCACCCTTCTCCAGGCCATGGATGATGCATGCAATGACATCACGGCAGACCAGTGTCAGGCCTGGATTCGCCATGCCCGAAGTTTCTTCCCAAGATGTTTGGCTAATGAAAACATCCATTGTGATGTGGTTGAGAACCTGTGGCTGAATCCACAAGACAGTGTTGATGGAAATTTTGCTTTTTGCAGTTAGCCAGGTGAGGAACACTGTAGTTGCCGTTTTACTGTGGTTTTCTTTTTTGTAGCTAATTATTTTTGCTCTGATTCAAAGAAACCAGTGTTGTGATTTTATTGTATTTAATCAATACATTTCAGATTTTGTTTAATGATTCCACTGTGTCTGTACTACTCTCTCTACTAGTCCTTTTACAGTGATGTACTTACGTGTAGTACCATCATGAAACGTATCACATATTTTGTACTGCAATATTTGATGATTGTACGAACAACTACACAGTGAAAATATCGGTATCTTGTGTGTGGGTAATCTAAATTAATGTTCCTATGGTATTTCATGATAAAAAAAAATTAAAAATTGCTAACATGCATTGGTCAAAACTGAAGTCACATTGTCAGAACTCTTCACAGTCAGCGAAACAGAAGTGTATGTGGACCAAATTGTGAATCATTTTCATTGCTTTTACACAAAATGCATTCAATGACCATGTTCTCCAAAATCCATTAACTCTTTTCTCATTCAAAACAGTGGGTAAACTGCCTTGTTCAGGGGCAGAAGGACAGATTTTGACCTTGTCAGCTAAGGGATTCGATCAAGCAACCTTTTGGTTACTGGCCCAATGCTCTAACCACCAGGCTACTTGCCTCTAACCACTAGGCTACCTGTCTCTAACCACTAGGCTACCTGTCTCTAACCACTAGGCTACCTGTCTCTAACCACTAGGCTACCTGCCTCTAACCACTAGGCTACCTGCCTCTAACCACTAGGCTACCTGTCTCTAACCACTAGGCTACCTGTCTCTAACCACTAGGCTACCTGTCTCTAACCACTAGGCTACCTGTCTCTAACCACTAGGCTACCTGTCTCTAACCACTAGGCTACCTGTCTCTAACCACTAGGCTACCTGTCTCTAACCACTAGGCTACCTGCCTCTAACCACTAGGCTACCTGCCTCTAACCACTAGGCTACCTGTCTCTAACCACTAGGCTACCTGTCTCTAACCACTAGGCTACCTGCCTCTAACCACTAGGCTACCTGTCTCTAACCACTAGGCTGCCTGCCTCTAACCACTAGGCTGCCTGCCTCTAACCACTAGGCTACCTGTCTCTAACCACTAGGCTACCTGCCTCTAACCACTAGGCTACCTGCCTCTAACCACTAGGCTACCTGCCTCTAACCACTAGGCTACCTGCCTCTAACCACTAGGCTACCTGCCTCTAACCACTAGGCTACCTGTCTCTAACCACTAGGCTACCTGTCTCTAACCACTAGGCTACCTGTCTCTAACCACTAGGCTACCTGCCTCTAACCACTAGGCTGCCTGCCTCTAACCACTAGGCTGCCTGCCTCTAACCACTAGGCTACCTGCCTCTAACCACTAGGCTACCTGTCTCTAACCACTAGGCTACATGCCTCTAACCACTAGGCTACCTGTCTCTAACCACTAGGCTACCTGCCTCTAACCACTAGGCTGCCTGCCTCTAACCACTAGGCTGCCTGCCTCTAACCACTAGGCTACCTGCCTCTAACCACTAGGCTACCTGTCTCTAACCACTAGGCTACATGCCTCTAACCACTAGGCTACCTGCCTCTAACCACTAGGCTACCTGCCTACCTGCCTCATTCTTGTTACATATACTTTAGTACAGTCAATGTGAAAATGTGTTATTCTTATTCAATAATTAAATACTGATTTGTGTAAAAAATCATTCAAACTTCAAAGAGAAGTTAATTTATGTAATGCTCCCTGTTAGTGATTTTTAGGTGTTATGAGTGACAATGTATGCTTTCTGAGTGAGAATTGTTGCCAGTGTTATGGTCGAACAAGCTTATTTTGAGACATGTTTGAAGTGTTTTGGTGGTTTGAGTGAGTTTTGGAGGACAGATTAACTGTTTGGCCAAGATGCATGTTGGTAATGCAGACTGAAGAGTTTTGAAAAAGTGGCTTCAGTATTGACGGATGCTTGTTAGCAATTGAAAAAAAAACTCTAGTTATTTGAACCAAGGATTCTGCAAGTCCAGGGTTTCTTTAAAGATATGAATGCACAATGCAATGTTTTGAACATTGGACAGCCTGTATTACAAGTGATGACCGTTTTGTGTCTAGAGTTTTGAAAAATGACCAAGGTTCTGAAATTAGTGCCAAAGTGATTGTAAAAAACTGCAATACCCACACTACTATATAAAAAAATCCAAGGGTAGGCAGAAAATGCATGACTCAGAAAATATGAAATTCAATAACTGTGGATCTCGATGTCACCCTAGCATACGAGCAGCAGAAAGATTGGCTTTAGCCCAACTTGTCCAGACTCAACCATTAGTATCTCTTAACAAAACGAGACTGATCGGCTTCTAGCAGCAGTCAGGGAGTACTGAGTTACATTGCTTACAGTTTACTGTCATCCCTCCATTCAACAGATAACCCAGTCTAACCCCTTAAGTGGCCTCACACAGCAACCCTGTCACCCCTCCATACAATACACATACATAGAGAAGTCTCTCTGTGTGTGTCTGTCTGTGTCTGTCAATGGATGGCTTAGTCTAAACTTCCTGCTCCCTAAAGTGTTCCCACATAGCAACACATGATAACCCCTGAACATGAGGCCTCAGCTAACACACACACCACACACACTGACCTGGGTTCAACCCTCAGTAGCACAGAGGGGCAACCAGATCTCTTATAACACATTTAAATGGTGCAACGGAACTGAGAGGTTGAGGCCAGGGGAAGGGTTGAAGCATTACTGTCACTCAGTATTTGTGATGATTTATTTTGATTGGCTGTTAGGGGAAAGGAAAGCCCATGATAGGCCTACTGGCTTCCTATTTTCTTAATTTAAAAAATATATTTTTTTATTGAACTAGGCAAGTCAGTTAAGAACACATTTTTATTTACATTGACGGCCTAGGAACAGTGGGTTAACTGCCTTGTTCAGGGGCAGAACGACAGATTTGACCTTGTCAGAGCTGGGATTCGCTCTAGCAACCGATCGGTTACTGGCCCAACGCTCTAACCACTAGACTACCCCAAATCATGCAACCAATGTTTTCAATGCGCTGACTGGAAGTTGCTTTGGATTAAAGTTTCTGCTAAATGACTAAAATATAAACTCAGCAAAAAAAGAAACGGACCTTTTTCAGGACCCTGTCTTTCAAAGATAAAAATTTAAATAACTTCACAGACCTCCATCGTAAAGAGTTTAAACACTGTTTCCCATGTTTGTTCAATGAACCATAAACAATTAATGAACATGCACAGTGGAACGGTCGCTTAGACACTAACGGCTTACAGACGGTGGGCAATTAAGGTCACAGTTATGAAAACTTAGGACACTAAAGAGGCCTTTCTATGGACTCTGAAAAACACCAAAAGAAAGATGCCCAGGTTCCCTGCTCATCTGCGTGAACGTGCCTTAAGCATGCTGCAAGGAGGCATGAGGACTGCAGATGTGGTCAGGGCAATAAATTGCAATGTCCGTACTGTGAGACGCCTAAGACAGCACTACAGGAATACAGGACGGACAGCTGATCGTCCTCACAGTGGCAGACCACGTGTAACAACACCTGCACAGGATCGGTACATCTGAACATCACACCTGCGGGACAGGTACAGGATGGCAACAACAACTGCCCGAGTTACACCAGGAACGCACAATCCCTCCATCAGTGCTCAGACTGTCCGCAATAGGCTGAGAGAGGCTGGACTGAGGGCTTGTAGGCCTGTTGTACAGCACGTCCTCACCAGACATCCCCGGCAACAACGTTGCCTATGGGCACAAACCCACCATCGCTGGACCAGACAGGACTGGCAAAAAGTGCTCTTCACTGACGAGTCGCGGTTTTGTCTCACCAGGGGTGATGGTCGGATTCACGTTTATCGTTGAAGGAATGAGCGTTACACCGAGGCCTGTACTCTGGAGCAGGATCGATTTGGAGGTGGAGGGTCCGTCATGGTCTGGGACGGTGTGTCACAGCATCATCGGACTGAGCTTGTTGTCATTGCAGGCAATCTCAACGCTGTGCGTTACAGGGAAGACATCCTCCTCCCCTTCCTGCATGCTCAGCCATACTGCTTGTTTTTTCATGATTTCCTGCAAGACAGGAATGTCAGTGTTCTGCCATGGCCAGCGAAGAGCCCGGATTTCAATCCCACTGAGCACGTCTGGGACCTGTTGGATCGGAGGGTGAGGGCTAGGGCCATTCCCCCCAAAAATGTCCGGGAACTTGCAGGTGTCTTGGTGGATGAGTGGGGTAACATCTCACAGCAAGAACTGGCAAATCTGGTGCAGTCCATGAGGAGGAGATGCACTGCAGTACTTAATGCAGCTGGTGGCCACACCAGATACTGACTGTTACTTTTGATTTTGACCCCCGCCCCCATTTGTTCAGGGACACATTATTACATTTCTGTTAGTCACATGTCTTGTTCAGTTAATGTCTCAGTTGTTGAATCTTGTTATGTTCATACAAATATTTACACATGTTAAGTTTGCTGAAAATAAATGCAGTTGACAGTGAGGACGTTTATTTTTTCTCTGAGTTTATGTGAGAAGATATTGTGAATTGATTTTGTCTGCACCGTACAGTATAACTGCTTTTTTCGATACAGTGAATGATATTTATCATCTTTAAAAAGGGAACGAATGGATGATTAAATCATGCAGATGATATACTTGGTAACACTTAAATTTAAGTGGCTACTTGTGGCTACTTATGAAATGACATTATAAAACATTCATACCTTGTAGATTCAGACGGGGAACATATGAAACTCTACAATAGAGCAAGACGCAAAAGTTTGTGTTTTATCATAAGCGTTTCACAACTATGGGCCTTCTGCCTCATGCCTTACTGATTTAGTCTGCACTTTCATAAAACGATTGCATCTATTAGCCGCTAAGAATAAGTTAATTATAATAAGGCATTATAACGCTTCATAAAAATCTATTTCAAGTACAGTGAAAAGAATCACAGATGCACTGTATCCTCAGGTTAGTAGTTTTTATTGCGTCACTGTATTGTTAAATGACAACACTGCCTAAGTCCTGTCCATGTACAGTATTTAATCAACATACCTGTATTGAGAGCAACACATATATTAAGGCAACAGGGGGAAAAGCCCAGAAGAGCCATCAAAACAGTGACAAGATATAGCTAGTAGTGCTGAGAGCAAATACTGGAGCTTTAGACTGAGGTGACGTTTTGTGTTTGCCTTCCTACACACCATTTAGCAGAAGGTATGAGCACATACAGTATCTACATCATTAACAGATATGAATCTACAAAACAAACATGTCACTGAACCTAAGAATTCCATGTTTAAAATAATGTTTTACCATTCCACTTCAGTTAATTATAGATACGATAACCTGGTGATTTTATGACTTCTGCTGTCATTTTGCAACACTTACGTAATATCTAAACTGATAATCAGATACTGCATGATTGTTTTGGTTGGATGTTTCTAGAATCTTTATCTTGTCACAGATAATAGTATAGTAAGACTGTAGGTGCATGCTGGTACATGTCTAAGAAGGATCCTCGATGTGAGCCAAGTATACAGTATTTAGCTCTGCCCTCAATGTGGTAACATTTATCTACTGAACTGCTTCTATCCAACAGATACAAGCAAGTGAACTAAGGCTAACTGTCAAGCAGCCAAATCAATGACAGAATCTCTTAGCGTTATGAAGGAACCAAACCACAAATCAGTATTGTAGATACAGCGGTTTAGCCGAACAAAGTAACAGCATGTTGTGACTGTATACTACAAGACTTTCTGACAGGAAGATGATGTAACTGTTTTCATGGAGTAGCTTCAGCCTTAAGGGGTAGTATAGATACTGGTTTTGTAAACTAATTGTATCTTTGTGAACAGAGAGTGAGAGCGTCTATCCGTTTTTACATCGGCAAGATGCTTTGATAATGGTAGTTTTCATTGCCTTAAGCTTATAGTTCTTTGTGAACCTCTGGTTGTTGCTAAGCACATGAGCACAAGTTTGTAATGAGTATATGTAGCTGGTGGGATCTGAACCCCTCTCTCCTGGTCCGGAAACTAACACCTTAACCATTAGACTAATTCCCCCTTGGGCAGAGGGTGACACTGGCTTTAAGTCACAGGCAGGGCTACCTCATCACGAGAGCAGGATTCCAAATCACTGTTACATATAGAGATCGTACATCATCTCTGTTGGATTAGGCTGTTTGCCATCACCTAGGTTACACTATCATAAAGAGACATATCAAATACGGGCAGCAGTTGACCACCAATGAGCAGACAGGGTTTCATTTATAAGCACCATGAGAAAAAAAGAGATATGGTATTTCCCATACGCTATATAGTTTACACTGGATCATTATTAAAAACCAGGATATTGTTTTGTCTTAGAAAGTATGGGCCTATTTAAAACAATGAGAGTGTAGTGTTATTTAGAGGCAACAGAGATACTCCAGATTGTTATTATGTGTTATGCTTGGTGCCAGCGATAGCTGATATATCACACTGGTTATTTCCTGAGAGACACAAAATATCCCTGACCACGCCAATAACAGCTTATGACTGTGGCCCTGCAGTTTAAGGGAGTAGTACATGGTATTTAGAAGTGCTGAAACCCCAAATTACATTTAGTATTTACGCTATGGACTATAATAACGCTATGGACTATAATAACTTTACATCTGGATCAACGGCTAGTAGCAAAGCCATCTCATTAGCATATGATCTAAATACGCCTATTAAACATGTCTTCACATGCACAGAGTTAGAGCTGACCAACCAGAGCTCAGAGCACGCTCTGTTTGGTATTATTGATTACTGATCACTATTGGTCACCATTTTACATCATCACAGACCAGAGGATCTCCAATCAGAGGCCTCTATTTCTTCTGTGGTCCCTGAGGCCCCTTGGGGCAGTCTGTCTTGGGGCTGTCGGTCAGGTCTTGGCTGGGGTTGCCCATGAGGAAACGTAGGATCTTCTCAATGGTGGCCTCCTGGTACTCATGGGACCACCTGTATCCAGAGAGAGAGAGGAAGGGAGGGAGAGGAAGAGGGAGTCAGAGGAAGAGAGAGGGAAGGAGAAAGAGAGGGAGAAAGAGAAAGTGATAGAGAAAGAAGGAAAACAAAAATGAAAGAGATTTGATTCCTAATAAGTACACTTCAGATAAATGTCCAAACTGCCAATCATTCTCAAACAGATTCTGCGGTACTGTATCTCTCTCTGTGACTCACTTGATGCCATTGAAGTTTAGGATAGTTTTCATGTCCTCGGGAAGAGTGTTTGGGTCAGGCCACAGGAAGTTATCAGTTACAGGGACAATGTTCTTCTTTCCAGCCAGAGCTGTGACAATCTCCTGCAGAATTTACGAGAGCTACGTTAAATCACGGACAGACACAGAATGCCCCCGCAGACATGGAATGTCTACGTAAGGGGCAGGGGTATATGGGACAAATAATCTCTCAAATCTATGTCTAATATTGTATGTCACCAACATATAGATGGAACATCTAGACATGTAAAGGCCAGGGTGACCGGATTATACACATAGAAAATACTATAGGATCTACAGTTGAAGTCGGAAGTTTTTCACAATTCCTGACATTTAATCCTAGTACAAATTCCCTGTCTTAGGTCAGTTAGGATCATCACTTTATTTTAAGAATGTGAAATGTCAGAAATGTCACTTTTCGCACCAAAGTACGTTCATCTCTAGGAGACAGAACGCGTCTCCTTCATGAGCGGTATGACGGCTGCATGGCCCCATGGTGTTTATACTTACGTACTATTGTTTGTACAGATGAACATGGTACCTTCAGGCATTTGGAAATTGCTCCCAAGGATGAACCAGACTTGTGGAGGTCTACCATTTTGTTCTGAGGTCTTGAAATACATCCACAGGTACACATCCAATTGACTCAAATTATGTCAATTTGCCTATCAGAAGCTTCTAAAGCCATGACATCATTTTCTGGAATTTTCCAAGCTGTTTAAAGGCACAATCAACTTTGTGTATGTAAACTTCTGACCCACTGGAATTGTGATACAGTGAATTATAAATGAAATAATCTGTCTGTAAACAATTGTTGGAAAAATTTATTGTGTCATGCACAAAGTAGATGTCCTAACCGACTCGCCAAAACTATAGTTTGTTAAAAATACATTTGTGGAGTGGTTCGAAAAACGAGTTTTAATGACTCCAACCTAAAAGTATGTAAACTTCCGACTTCAACTATATGTGGGAATGCTGTTCATCGACTACAACACTATAGGGCCCTCGAAGCTCATCACCAAGCTCAGGACCCTGGGACTGAACTCCTCCCTCTGTTCTCAATCCTGGACTTCCTGACGGGCCGCCCCCATGCGGTGAGGGTAGGCAACAACACATCCGCCACGCCAACCCTCAACACGTGAGCCCTCGTCACATACACTGCTGCTACTGTTTATTATCTATCCTGTTGACTAGTCACTTTATTTCTAGTCATATGTACATATCTACCTCAATTACCTCGTTACCCCTGCACATCAACTCAGTACTGGTACCCCGTGTGTAGAACCAAGTTATCTTTACTCATTGTGTATTTATTCTGTGTGTTATTATTTTCTCTGCATTGTTGGAAAAGGTCCGTAAGTAAGCATCTCACTGTTTGTCTCCACCTGTTGTTTACGAAGTATGTGACAAATACAATTTGATTTGAACATCTAGACTGGTAGCTGCAGCTGTATACAGTGCCTTGCGAAAGTATTCGGCCCCCTTGAACTTTGCGACCTTTTGCCACATTTCAGGCTTCAAACATAAAGATATAAAACTGTATTTTTTTGTGAAGAATCAACAACAAGTGGGACACAATCATGAAGTGGAACGACATTTATTGGATATTTAAAACTTTTTTAACAAATCAAAAACTGAAAAATTGGGCGTGCAAAATTATTCAGCCCCCTTAAGTTAATACTTTGTAGCGCCACCTTTTGCTGCGATTACAGCTGTAAGTCGCTTGGGGTATGTCTCTATCAGTTTTGCACATCGAGAGACTGACATTTTTTCCCATTCCTCCTTGCAAAACAGCTCGAGCTCACTGTGGTTGGATTGGAGCATTTGTGAACAGCAGTTTTCAGTTCTTTCCACAGATTCTCGATTGGATTCAGGTCTGGACTTTGACTTGGCCATTCTAACACCTGGATATGTTTATTTTTGAACCATTCCATTGTAGATTTTGCTTTATGTTTTGGATCATTGTCTTGTTGGAAGACAAATCTCCGTCCCAGTCTCAGGTCTTTTGCAGACTCCATCAGGTTTTCTTCCAGAATGGTCCTGTATTTGGCTCCATCCATCTTCCCATCAATTTTAACCATCTTCCCTGTCCCTGCTGAAGAAAAGCAGGCCCAAACCATGATGCTGCCACCACCATGTTTGACAGTGGGGATGGTGTGTTCAGCTGTGTTGCTTTTACGCCAAACATAACGTTTTGCATTGTTGCCAAAAAAGTTCAATTTTGGTTTCATCTGACCAGAGCACCTTCTTCCACATGTTTGGTGTGTCTCCCAGGTGGCTTGTGGCAAACTTTAAACAACACTTTTTATGGATATCTTTAAGAAATGGCTTTCTTCTTGCCACTCTTCCATAAAGGCCAGATTTGTGTAATATACGACTGATTGTTGTCCTATGGACAGAGTCTCCCACCTCAACTGTAGATCTCTGCAGTTCATCCAGAGTGATCATGGGCCTCTTGGCTGCATCTCTGATCAGTCTTCTCCTTGTATGAGCTGAAAGTTTAGAGGGACGGCCAGGTCTTGGTAGATTTGCAGTGGTCTGATACTCCTTCCATTTCAATATTATCGCTTGCACAGTGCTCCTTGGGATGTTTAAATCTTTTTGTATCCAAATCCGGCTTTAAACATCTTCACAACAGTATCTCGGACCTGCCTGGTGTGTTCCTTGTTCTTCATGATGCTCTCTGCGCTTTTAACGGACCTCTGAGACTATCACAGTGCAGGTGCATTTATACGGAGACTTGATTACACACAGGTGGATTGTATTTATCATCATTAGTCATTTAGGTCAACATTGGATCATTCAGAGATCCTCACTGAACTTCTGGAGAGAGTTTGCTGCACTGAAAGTAAAGGGGCTGAATAATTTTGCACGCCCAATTTTTCAGTTTTTGATTTGTTAAAAAAGTTTGAAATATCCAATAAATGTCGTTCCACTTCATGATTGTGTCCCACTTGTTGTTGATTCTTCACAAAAAAATACAGTTTTATATCTTTATGTTTGAAGCCTGAAATGTGGCAAAAGGTCGCAAAGTTCAAGGGGGCCGAATACTTTCGCAAGGCACTGTACTATTGGATCTATATTGTTCTGTATGCAGCACAGATCTATGTATAGATCTGTCTATGTCTGACCTTGTGTACCCAGTCCTTCATGCCAGTGTCGCCCATGCACTTGTCGAGGGCGTTGGCAGAAAGCACCAGGATGAAGTTCCGTGCCCGCTGGACGCTCTGGATCAGCTTGTCAGCAAACTTCCCTGCTTCCAGCTTCTCCACGTCAATGAACACACTGAAACCTCTGACCTGAAGGTGGACCTTCAACAGACTGGGGGGAGAGAAAGGGAGGGGAGAGAGAGGGAGTGGAGAGAGAGGGAGGGGAGAGAGGGAGTAGAGAGAGGGAGTGGAGAGAGGGAGACAGAGAAAAAGGTGGGGAGAAAGTAACAATTGACGATCTACAGATCTTAGACTCCAGATAATCCTGACGAACCTGATTAAGGTGTTTGTCTTCCAAAGCTCCCTAGCTTTCCCTCTCTTTCCCTCTCCCTCTCTTTCCCTCTCTTTCCCTCTCCCTCTCTTTCCCTCTCCCTAGCTTTCCCTCTCTTTCCCTCTCCCTCTCTTTCCCTCTCTTTCCCTCTCCCTCTCTTTCCCTCTCCCTAGCTTTCCCTCTCTTTCCCTCTCCCTCTCTTTCCCTCTCCCTAGCTTTCCCTCTCCCTAGCTTTCCCTCTCTTTCCCTCTCCCTCTCTTTCCCTCTCCCTAGCTTTCCCGCTCTCCCTCTCCCTCTCCATCTCCCTCTCTCCATACCTGGCGAGCTGGGAACCGGTGGTCCTGCGGTAGCTAATAAACACATCCGGTCCAGGGGGTTGGGCATCGGTCAGACACGGCTTTATCGGCCTACGGGTGGCTGCCAGGATCTTGGCGCGGTGGATGCCGTTCTCTAGAAGGAGAAAATGAATACTTTATTCTCCATTATAAACTGGGTGGTTCGAGCCCTGAATGCTGATTGGCTGACAGCCGTGGTATTCTACGGGTATGACAAAACATTTATTTTTACTGCTCCGATTTGCGTCGTGCCTAAGAACAGCACTTAGCTGTGGTATATAGGCAATATACCACACCCCCCCGGGCCTTATTGCTTAATTGTCTTGCAGGGAACGTAAATGTGTCTTTTGGTTCACAACCCACCTACGTAACAGTCTGACTGGAGCTGCTGGTCGGTGAGGTGGAGGACGTTCTTGCGGTCCACTCCAGACTGTACCAGGCCGTATGTGTACTGGCGGAAGCGCGGGTCCACCTCACCCAGCCAGTCAGCCATGTTGTTGGGGTCACAGGTCGAGTAGTTGGCGTAGGTCTTCAGCACGCGCAGGTCACGGAGGAACCTCGAAGACAACACAAAATGGAGGGGGCAGGGTAAGTCAGGGATTTTACTTCAATGTTCAATTTAACTGAAGTTGACTGGTGTAGCAGATGTTTTATAAGCTTGACATAAACCTGACAGATGACTGAACTAACCTCTTGCGAGTGAGTCCTGCAGTCATACCCAGGTCAGTGCTCAGATCCTGGTCTGTGATGTTCAGCAGTAGGTCGCCATCCACCTGCAGCTCCTGAAGGACGGGCACAGAGAGGAGAGAGAAAGACTGAGTGAATATAGTGAGCAAGAGGCTAAGGAGAAATACAGGTAACTGACTAAATAAAAGGAACACCAACATAAAGTGTTGGGTCACCAGAAACCAGAACAGCTTCAATGCGTCTTGGCATAGATTCTACTAGTGTCTGGAACTCTATAGGAGGGATGCGACACCATTTTTACATGAGAAATTCCATAATTTGGTGTTTTGTTGATGGTGGTGGAAAATGCTGTCTCCGCTGCAGCAGAATCTCCCAAAAGTGTTAAATTGGGTTGGGATCTGGTGACTGAGACGGCCATGGCATATGGTTAACATCGTTTTCATGCTCATCAAACCATTCAGTGACCACTCGTGCCCTGTAGATGGGGCCATTGTCATGTTATGGGGGCATAGACATGGTAGACAAAATAATGGCCAAAATAATGGCCTGCCCAGCATTTTTATACATGACCCTAAGCATGATGATATGTTAATTGCGCAATTAACTCAGGAACCACACCTGTGTGAAAGCACCTGCTTTCAATGTACATTGTATCCCTCATTTACTCAAGTGTTTCCATTATTTTGACAGTAACATGTAGGTATTCATATTTAATCGATATGAAACCAAACATTCACCTTATTTTTTCAACATCTCTACAAGGACTATAGAAGAGCATTCTCATTCGTTATTGTTCAAACCTCTTTTTCTATCGCTATCTCTCTTACTCTCACACACACACACACACACACACACACACACACACTGAGACACAGAAACACACACCTGGAAGCGCTCAGTGTAAGCGCTGAATCCAATCACTTGGAGCCATCTCTGCACCTCACCACCCTTCCAGTTGGGCACAGAGGACAGGATACGTCGTGGCACCTCCTCCCCCATCATCCTTAGTGCACGCTTGGCCAGGGCACAGGCCGTCCCGTTGCTGGAGTACATGACGATCCTTTTCAGGCTCTGCACCGCACCTATCTCCTGGAAGATCTGGGAGGAAGAACGCTCACACATTCAATTGTATGTCTATTGATATTGTAGGACAGGTGATTTTAATGCAGGGAAACTTAACTTAACTATTTTTTACCAAATGTTATACCACCATGTCACATGTGCAACTACAGGCAACAAAACTCTTTATCACATTTACTCCATACACAGAAACACCATACACAGAAACACCATACACAGAAACACCATACACAGAAACACCATACACAGAAACACCATACACAGAAACACCATACACAGAAACATATCTAATTTCCGGCGCCGACAGAGATGGCCGCCTCGCTTCGCGTTCCTAGGAAACTATGCAGTATTTTTTTTTTTTATACATTGGTACCCCAGGTAATCTTAGGTTTTATGACATACAGTTGGGAGGAACTATTGGATATAAGAACAACGTCAACTCACCATCATTACGACCAGGAATATGACTTTCCCAAAGCGGATCTTCTGTTTTGCCCACCACCCAGGACAATGGATTGGATCCCAGCCGGCGAACCAAAACAACGACGCCATAAACACATCGCGCACCGCTCCCAAGCATACTACTCGCCAATGTCCTGTCTCTTGACAACAAGGTAGACGAAATCCAAGCAAGGGTAGCATTCCAGAGAGACATCAGAGACTGTAACGTCCTTTGCTTAACGGAAACATGGCTCACTCGAGACATGCTATCGGAGTCGGTACAGCCAGCTGGTTTCTTCACGCATCGCACCGACAGAAACAAGCATCTTTCTGGTAAGAAGAAGGGTGGCGGGGTATGCCTTATGATTTACGAGATGTGGTGTGATCATAACAACATACAGGAACTCAAGTTCTTCTGTTCACCTGATTTAGAATTCCTCACAATCAAATGTCGACCACATTATCTACCAAGAGAATTCTCTTCGATTATAATCACAGCCGCATATATTCCCCCCCAAGCAGACACATCGATGGCCCTGAACGAACTTCATTTGACTCTATGTAAACTGGAAACGACAAATCCTGAGGCTGCATTCATTGTAGCTGGGGATTTTAACAAGGCTAATCTGAAAACAAGACTCCCTAAATTCTATCAGCATATCGATTAAGTTATTCTAACTTCTGCGACGCATATAAGGCCCTCCCCCGCCCTCCTTTCAGAAAAGCTGACCACGACTCCATTTTGTTGCTCCCAGCCTATAGACAGAAACTAAAACAGGAAGCTCCCGCGCTTAGGTCTGTTCAACGCTGGTCCGACCAATCGGATTCCACGCTTCAAGATTGCTTCGATCACGTGGACTGGGATATGTTCCGCATTGTGTCAATCAACAACATTGGCGAATACGCTGATTCGGTGAGCGAGTTTATTAGCAAGTGCATCGGCGAAGTCGTACCCACAGCAACTATTAAAACATTCCAAAACCAGAAACCGTGGATTGATGGCAGAAGAAGAAGAAATTTGGCTTGTCACCAAAAGCACTCACAAACTTTTACAGATGCACAATCGAGAGCATCCTGTCGGGCTGTATCAACGCCTGGTACGGCAACTGCTCTGCCCAAAACCGTAAGGGTCTCCAGAGGGTAGTGAGGTCTGCACAACGCATCACGGGGGCAAACTACCTGCCCTCCAGGACACCTACAACACCCAATGCCACAGGAAGTCCATAAAGATCATCAAGGACAACAACCACCCGAGTCACTGCCTGTTCACCCCGCTATCATCCAGAAGGCGAAGTCAGTACAGGTGCATCAAAGCAGGGACCGAGAGACTGAAAAACAGCTTCTATCTAAAGGCCATCAGACTGTTAAACAGCCACCACTAACATTGAGTGGCTGCTACCAACATACAGACTCAACTCCAATCAATTTAAAAATGTAAAAATGGATGAAAAATGTATCACTAGCCACTTTAAACTATGCAACTTTATATAATGTTTACATACCCTACATTACTCATCTCATATGTATATACTGTACTCCATACCATCTACTGCATCTTGCCATCTTGATGTAATACATGTATCACTAGCCACTTTAAACAATGCCACTTTTATATGTTTACATACCCTACATTACTCATCTCATATGTACGTATATACTGTACTCGATACCATCTACTGCATCTTGCCTATGCCGTTCTGTACCATCACTCATTCATATATTTTCATTTACATATTCTTCATTCCTTTACACTTGTGTGTATAAGGTAGTTGTTGTGAAATTGTTAGGTTAGATTATTTGTTGGTTATTACTGCATTGTCGGAACTAGAAGCACAAGCATTTCGTTACACTCGCATTAACATCTGCTAACCATGTGTATGTGATAAATAAAATTGAATTTGATTTGACATACAAGGCTCTACCTCACCCTCCCTTTAGCAAATCTGACCATAACTATATCCTCCTGATTCCTGCTTACAAGCAAAGCAGGAAGTACCAGTAATGCGCTCAATACGGAAGTGGTCCGATGAAGAGGATGCTAAGCTAAGGGGCTATTTCATTAGCACAGACTGGAAAAGCTCCGGAATTCATCCGATAACATTGAGGAGTTTACCACATCAGTCACCGGCTTCATTAGTAAGTGCATCGACGACGTCTTCCCTACAGTAACCCCAATCAAATAACATGGATTACAGGCAACATCTGAACTGAGCTGCGGGCTAGAGCTACTGCTTTCAAGGAGCGGGACAATAATCCAGACGCTTATAAGAAATCCTGCTACAACCTCCGACGAGCCATCAAACAGGCAAAGGATCAATACAGGACTAAGACCAAATCCTACTACACCGGCTCTAAAGCTCGTCAGATGTGTTAGGGCTTGCAAACTATCACGGATTACAAAGTAAAATGCAGCAGCGAGCTGCCCAGTGACGCAAGCCTACCAGACGAGCTAAATGCCTTCTAACACTGAACCATGCATGAGAGCACCAGCAGTTCCGGACGACTGTGTGATCTCGCTGTCAGTAGCCGATGTAAGACCTTGAAACATGTTAACAATCACAAGGCCGTGGGACTAGACGGATACCAGAACGCGTACTCGGAGCATATGCTTCACTGAGATTTTCAACCTCTCCCTGACTGAGTCTGTAATACCTACATGTTTCAAGCAGACCACCGTAGTCCCTTCACCCAAGAATGCCAAGGTAACCTGTCTAAATGTCTATTGCACAGAGCACTCACATCTGTAGCCATGAAATGCTTTGAAAGGCTGGTCATGGCTCACATCAACACCATCATCCTAGACACGCTGGACCCACTCCAATTCACATATCGCCCCAACAGATCCACAGACGACAGTATCGCTATTGCACTCCACACTGCCCTTTCCCACCTGGACAAGAGGAACACCTATGTGAGAATGCTATTCATTGACTACAGCTCAGCATTCAATACAATAGAGCCCTCCAAGCTTATCACTAAGCTCAGGACCCTGGGACTGAACACCTCCCTCAGCAACTGGATCCTGGACTTCCTGGTGGGGCATTCTCAGGTGGTGAGAGTAAGCAACAACACGTCCGCCACACTGACCCGCAACACGGGGGCCCCTCAAGGGTGCGTACTTAGTCCTCTCCTGTACTCCCTGTTCACCCACAACTGCGTGTCTGTGCACAACTCCAACACCATCATTATGTTTTCTGATGACATGTCAGTGGTAGGCCTGATCACCAACAACGATGAGACCACCTACCGAGAGGAGGTCAGTGACCTGACAGTGTGTTGCCAGGACAACAACTTCTCCCTAAATGTCAGTAAGACAAAGGAACTGATTGTGGACTACAGGAAACATAGGGCCGAGTACGCCCCCATCCACATCATCAGTGCTGTAGTGGAGCGGGTTGAGAGCTTCAAGCTCCTTGTGTCCACATCACTAAGGAATGAACATGGTCCACACAAACCAACACAGTCGTGAAGAAGGCACGACAACACCTCTTCCCTTTTAGGAGGCTGAAAAGATGTGTCATGGGCCCTCAGATCCTCAAAAGGTTCTACACCTGCACTATTGAGAGCATCTTGACTGGCTGCATCACCACTTGGTATGATAACTGCTTGACATCCGACCGCAAGGTGCTACAGAGGGTAGTGCGTACGGTTCAGTACATCACTTGGGTCAGACGAAGGCCCTAAAAATGTCCACCCAAGTTATAGACTGTTCTCTCTGCTACCGCATTGCAAGTGGTACCGATGCACTGCAAGTCTGGAACCAACAGGTCTCTGAACAGCTTCTACCCCCAACCCACAAGACTATTAAATAGTTAACCAAATAGCTACCTGGACTATCTGCATTGAACCTTTTTGCTCTTTTGACTGATTACATATGCTGCTGCTACTGTTTATTATCTATCCTGTTACCCAGTCACTTTACCCCTACCTATATGTACATATCTAACTCAATTACCTCGTACACCTGCACAAGGACTCTGTACTGGTACCTTGTGTATATAGCCAAGTTATCGTTACTCGTTGTGTATTTATTCCTTGTGTTATTATATTTCTATATTTCTCTCTACATTGTAAGGAAGGGCCCATAAGTAAACATTTCACTGTTAGACTACCCCTGTTGTTTACGAAGCATGTGACAAATACAATTTGATTTGATTTGATATATAGTTAGGATGTGGGCACCAGAAGTAGTTTTGGGCCCCATAAGGTTGTTGGATGAAATCCCTGTATCCACTATCCACTAAAGCAGCGTTTCCCAAGCTCAGTCCTCGGGACCCCAAGGGGTGCACATTTTGTTTTTTGCCCTAGCACTACACAGCTGATTAATGAAAACTAATCATCAAGCTTTGATAATATGAATCAGCTGTGTAGTGTTAGGGCCCAAACGAAAACGTGCCCCCCTTCGGGTCCTGAGGAAAGAGTTTGGGAAACGCTGGACTATAGTGCTTACCAACCATGTCGTAACTTGGAGAGCGTGACGGCTTTTGTTCCAGCCTAGCACTCACATCTGAATTCAGTAAATCAACTGCTCATCAAGGATGAACCAGTTGTGCTTTTGTTCCCTGATACTGACCTTGGTGTTGCGCTGGCGTGACTTGATGCTGGTTTCGACACACAGGTAGAAGGCAGCGATACATTTCCCCTCCAGTCTGGCCCCATCCAGTAGTGGCAGGAGCTGCTGTAGGTCTGCAGCTGTCCTCCCCTGCATGCTGTCTGCACTGTCCAGCAAGCTCCGGGCAAACTCATCAGGGTCCAGAGATGCAATAAAGGGCTCCACCAGCTCCAACGTCCCGGACTTCACCACCTATAATAATACATTTAACAGACACTTTAATCCAAAGTGATTTACAGTATTATGCACATCCATATGGGTGGCCCGAGCAGGAATTGAACCAACCACCCTGGCGTTACAAGCTCCGTGCTCTACTAACTGAGCCACACAGGACCCACCCAGGACCCACCTCCTTCTCAATCTCCCGGTTATTGGCGAGCACGGCCACCGCTAAACACGCATGGAAGCGGATGAGTTCGTCCTCTTTGGAGAACGCCAATGGAAACAACCACTCAGCTGCCTGCTTCTCAATCATCAGCCGCTGGCAGCGATGGCCGCCATACATGGCGCAGTTGGCGAGCGCAACGGCACAGTGGCGAAGGACGGTGGGGTCGGTACCGCGGCACCAGAAGAGCAGGGCATCCAGGGCGCCGTTGGCGATGAGCTGTGCAGACGTCTCCTCGGTGTGTTTGAACATGTGCTCCAGGATACCTGAGACACTGCGGGCCAGCTGGGCATCCTCTGTCTCCCTTGTCAGGTTCAGGATCACCCCCAGACCCATGCGAGCCACGTAATCTCTGGATAGGAAGAGAGAGAGAGGTGAAAGGGGTAAACAAGAAGACAAGTATACAACTAGGTTTATAAAGACTAAGACTTACTGTATGTGGGTCCTGGAAACTGGCCCTAACGGTTAGGACCAAGACAATATTTTGTATAACCGAAAAAGTACATGTAGGCATGTAGTGAATACACACCTGTTCTCAGAGACCAGTATCTGCTCCAGTAGTTTGGCAGACTCATAGGTGATCTCCACAGCAGGTGTCATGAGGAGTTGCAGGAGCAGCTCCAGTCCTCCATCCAGTCGTATCCTGTTGCATATCTCCTCTGCGACCTGCCTTCCCACAGTGGGTAGAACCCAGGCCTCCTCTACTAACTGGAACGTCTCTGCTATGGCTCTGCGGGTCTCATCTAGATCCAAGGTATCTTTGGCTGATTTCAGTGTCTTGATAGCGGAGCGCAGGGCTGGGAGCGAGGTGTCCAAAACATCCTGAACGTCGGCACCGTAGACACCCGGCGAGACCGGTGGTGCTTTAGGTTCCGAGGATGAGCTAGAGCTGCCCGACCTCCGGTTCCCAATCCGGCTGACATATTCTGGTACTGTGAGTCTTTCAGAGCTGAACATGGAGAGGTATCGATAGAGTCTCCAGAGGAAAACGGTTAGAGATAAGAGCATCCACCGACTAGCTCTGACAGGGCCCAGAGGGCGTGTGGCAGGCCCTGATCAATAACAGATCAATTGTCTATTTCTCAGGAGAAATAAACCTGTTAACCTGGTTAGAACTGAATGGGAAACAATGTTTGTCTTGCATTCGAGTTGTTTAGATACATAAACAAACCACAATAGGTGAAATTACAATACCATCATCTGGACTGGATGCTAAACTTCAAATGAAAAGTAACAGCTTTTAGTAAATTGCATCATCATCACACTGATGTCATCTTTGAAAATAAGTGGATAAAGACATACTCATCTCGCATCATCATGACCAAGCAGTCACACTATGCTTGCATTTAAACACGGATGTCCTCTGTTTTTTTCCTATCATTTACACGAGGCCTTCTTGTATCAAATTATGTCTACTCAGAATAACCCGACTCCAAATAAATTATCAAGCCTCCACTGTATCCACTATGAAATAATGTATCACCACTGCGGATGTTCATTCACAAAGCTGCTAGACGGGATTTTTTTTCTCTAAAAGCCCATTACACAAATGACGTTTACCAGCTGGATGGAGAAATATAAACAGCTCTGTTGTCTTCTGTCTCTCGCTTGCATTACTGAGATTCAATCCAGACAAAGACGCACTGTTCATCAAAATGCCTCTCACGGTTTTCCTTTTTCCTCTCTATTCACATGACTCTCTATTGCTATGCTTTAAACCACACAAAATATATATCTTATTTCCGTATTATTAAAATAGCCCTCTCTTTGACATCCTTTCCTCAGCATCTTCGAGCATCCTGAAACTAGGACCGCCCATTACCTTCAGGATATATTTACAGACCAACTGTCTTGCCGAGGTCTGCTCAGCAACAAAGCGCCAGTATGTTGCTCGTCTCCACTATGCCCCCTTGTGGATCAAGGTAGAAGCATAATCAATCCACAAGGTGTTACACACATAAACTGTGCTAAATATGTTGTTATGGAGCTACAATAAGATAAAACCGTGCACATCAATTACTAGATCAGCAGAATCAAATAACAATATGTTGTCCATTGTAGTCATTAGGCCTTTTACTGTTGCTTAAAGGGTCAATCTGTGATTTCTACATCAATCTTTGGACTTTTTAATTCATGATATAGGCCACAGTGCCTTCAGAAAGTAGTCTTACCCCTTGATTTATTGCACATTTAGTTGTATTACAGCCTGAATTAAAATTGATTAAATAAAACATTTTCTCACCAATCTCCACACCATAAGTATTCAGCCCTCTGAGTCATTACTTTGTAGAAGCACCTTTGGCAGCGTTTACAGTTGTGAGTCTTTCTGGGTACGTCTCTAAGAGCTTTCCACACCTGGATTGTGAGACATTTGCCCATTATTCAAATTTTCCAAGCAGATTTAAGTCAAAATTATAACTCGGCCACCCAGGAACATTCACTGTCTTCTTGGTAAGCAACTCTTTGTAGTGACTGGATGTATCGATACACCATCCAAAGTGTAATTAATAACTTCACCATGCTCAAAGAGATATACAATGTCTGATTTATTTGTGCCAATCTACCAATAAGTCTCCTTCTTTGTCAGGCATTGGAAAACCTCCCTGGTCTTTGTGTTTGAATCTATGTTTGAAATTCACTGCTCGACTGAGGGACCTTACAGATAATTGTATGTGTGGGGTGCAGAGATGGGGTAGTCATTCAAAAGTAATGTTAAACACTATTATTGAACACAGAATGAGTTCATGCAACTTGTTAAGAACATTTTTACTCATGAACGTATTAAGGTTTGCCATAACAAAGGGGTTGAATAATAATTTACTCAAGACATTTCAGCTTTTCATTTTTAATGAATTTGTAAAAATGTTGAAAAACATTATTTGACTTTGACATTATGGGACATAGTGTGTTGGTCAGTGATAAACAATTCAGGCTGTAACAACAACATTTTGAAGAAATCAAGGGGTGTGAATACTTTCTGAAGGCACTGTATAGCCATTGATTCTTGAATAATATCATTCATAAATACTTCATGAGCTTGGTTTTAGTTCAACTGAGTGACCCCATCACAACCCAAAATATCAGCTTGTTTGACTCTTTTGTTTGAAAAACTGTAATTTTAAACAAACACTGTATAGCCTCAAAACATGGTTTAAACTATACTTTTTATAGCATGGTTGGTCAGTCCTTGCATTCATAGCTCTGATAACTATGCATTTTAGATTGGTTACATTTCTCCAGCCCCATCCCTCAGCTGTTTACCGAAACATTGGCGGGGTAGGGTAGTGTAGTCACTTTTTTATTGTTCAAATTGCAGACTGCCCCTTTAATGATTATAATTTACATAATTTACAACATTTACAAATAGTGTCAGTGATTATCTTATCAACCAGACCAACAAGGCCACTAAAAGAAACTGTGTTAGGTCTACACTACTGATCACTCGGACGTCTATACTGTGAGATTTTGGATTTTGTGCAACCTACCTAGTACTGTAGGCTTATGTAACTTCTTCAAAGTAGATTAACTAGACAATTGGAACACAAACTCTCTCGCTCATTTTGAAAAGTTTATTCCCAAAAAGCAATATCCACCAATTTTTCACGTTTGTGTTTTTTCATTAGAAATTATTGGTTATGGGTACCTTCATTTGTGTTTAAAATGTTACTGTTCTCAGATTCATAGATTTTAGATGTGTATTACATTGCGTTATTTTTTGCTCAACGCTAATTATTAATTGTTTAGCTGGAATGGAATGTTCGTATATATTGTATATTTGACTATGATATGTGATTGTCTCAGCTAGCTATCTTAATAGTATAAGTCGCTCTTGTCACGACTCCCACCGAAGGTGGCTCCCCTGCCTGTTCGGGCGGCGCTCGGCGGTCGTCGTCGCCGGTCTACTAGCTGCCACCGATCCCCTTTTCCTTTTCTGTTTGTTATGTCTTATTGGTTGCACCTGTCTCTTATTTTGTTTTGATTCAGGACTATTTAACCTGTTAGACCCGCCTGTTTTTGTGCGGGCTTGTTTTCTGTCAGTCGAGGTTGTTGTGTGTAGTGGTCCAGTCTGTTTGTCCCCTGTTGGGTTGGACAATTTTTGATTATTCGCCTGTTGTTTTGGGCGTTATATTGGAGGCCGAAATAAAGTCCGGTTTCCTCATTATCCTCTGCGCTTGACTCCGCACCCACCACTCCAGGCTTTGTGACAGCTCTGGATAAGAGCATCTGTTAAATGACTGAAGTGTCAAATGCAAATGTTACAGATCTCATATTACTGTATTGATTCATTTTGTAAAAACATTTTGTAATTATTGATGTCACAAATGCATCATTTGTACAGTTCTTTATTACAAATGTCGTTATTTGTTACTTTGACTATGTAAAACCAGCAGTACTACTTATTTCTCTGAGAGTGAGGCAGATATATAGCATTTGCAACAACAAAAAATGCTTATTTGTCACTGAAATGAAACCATCAAGGGATAGATGTCATTGAACAACCCCATGCCATGATTAGATACTGATAAAAAACACCAATCTCTTTCACAAGTTCTTTAAACGATGAAAGCTAACTACCAGCATTTGATATAAAGCATTTTTGAGTGAAACTCTTTATTTACTGATTGCTTCAGCAAAAACAAGGTTGATAACAAGGTTTAAGTAAACATTCTGTAGAGGTGAATGACACTGGTAGCCATTGCATTGCATTTGTAATTGATTAGTAGCACACTGTTCTCTATTCCCTGGGTCCTCTCCGTCACACACCCAGAGAGACCCAGAGAGACAGACAGCATGAGGCTCGGGCTGATACTCCTGCTAGCCGGGCTAGCTACTGTGTTTGCTGCAGAGGGTAAGTATACCATTAAAAATATATAGTCTAGATTGACTTGAAAATGTAGTGGTGACATTTTGGTTGAAATGAAACTGAGTTGTTACTGGTGAAGGAGAACTCATGAATTTCAAGATAGTATTTGGAAACTCAGTTAGGGACTATATATTGGAGTTGGTGGAGGTATTCCCAAACATTTTTGCTGTTCTATAAGTCATATACCTCCCTTCTCACCTCATTTGCTCACATTGTATATAGACTTGTTTATACTGTATTATTGACTGTATGTTTGTTTTACTCCATGTGTAACTAACTCTGTGTCGTTGTATCTGTCGAACTGCTCTGCTTTATCTTGGCCAGGTCGCAATTGTAAATGAGAACTTGTTCTCAACTTGCCTACCTGGTTAAATAAAGGTAAAATAAATAAAAATATATAAGTTACCTCTCTGTGCTGTCCTTGTGTCAGAGTCATGCATGGACCGCTGTGAGAATGGCTTCGACTCCAAGAAGGATTGCCAGTGTGACACCATGTGTCGGTACTACAAGAGCTGCTGCTCAGACTACGAGACCACCTGTCATATGAAAAGTAAAAAGAGTTGTATATGTGTGTGTGTTTGTATATTGATTGTTAGAAAAGTCCCAGATTTCCCTTTTAACAACCTTTAAAGGTAATATTGAATAATGCACCACTGATTAACATGGTAATGAGTTGCATATGTTCAACATTCATATATTTTGCTATTAATTCATTGTGTGATTAATTTAATGTGACCTCTGTTTCCTTCAGCACGTGGGGACACCTTTGAATTTGCAGAGGATGATGATGGTCCATTTACCCCTACAACGCCCACCTTCCCGACCCAACCTGAAGACAGGGAATCCAGCTCCTCAGGGGGCCAACATAGGCAACTCACACGCCTCATAACCCCCAACACCACCCCTACTCTTGACAAAATTGCCACAAAGATAACCCCCGTCACAGAGCCAGCTAGAGGCACAGCTCGAGGCCCACAGAGAGGCCAGGTCCCAGGGGTAGTCCCACTCCCGGAGGCAGCTAAAGCCACCAAGGCACCGTCGGCAACACAGGCAGGTAGAGGCTCAGATAGAGGCCAGTTCCCAGCTGTAGTCCCACTCCCAGAGACAGCTATAGCCACCGAGGCAACATCAGTCCCACAGACAACCACAGAGGAAGTGGTGACGACCACCAAGGCTCCGGTAGTAGACCCAGATGCTGAGCCATGCAGCAGCAGGCCCTGGGACTCCCTAATGCAGCTCAAGAACGGCTCTGTCTACGCCTTCAGAGGTAATGGTCTTCATGGGTCATACCCGTCACCTTCAGGGGTAAGGGTCTTCATGGGTCGTACCCTGTCACCTTCAGGGGTAAGGGTCTTCATGGGTCGTACCCGTCACCTTCAGGGGTAAGGGTCTTCATGGGTCGTACCCTGTCACCTTCAGGGGTAAGGGTCTTCATGGGTCGTACCCCGTCACCTTCAGTGGTAAGGGTCTTCATGGGTCTTACCCTGTCACCTTCAGGGGTAAGGGTCTTCATGGGTCTTACCCCATCACCTTCAGGGGTAAGGGTCTTCATGGGTCGTACCCCGTCACCTTCAGGGGTAAGGGTCTTCATGGGTCGTACCCCATCACCTTCAGGGGTAAGGGTCTTCATGGGTCGTACCCCGTCACCTTCAGGGGTAAGGGTCTTCATGGGTCGTACCCCGTCACCTTCAGAGGTAAGGGTCTTCATGGGTCGTACCCCGTCACCTTCAGGGGTAAGGGTCTTCATGGGTCGTACCCCGTCACCTTCAGGGGTAAGGGTCTTCATGGGTTGTACCCCGTCACCTTCAGGGGTAAGGGTCTTCATGGGTCTTACTCCGTCACCTTCAGGGGTAAGGGTCTTCATGGGTCGTACCCTGTCACCTTCAGGGGTAAGGGTCTTCATGGGTCTTACTCCGTCACCTTCAGAGGTAAGGATCTTCATGGGTCGTACCCCGTCACCTTCAGGGGTAAGGGTCTTCATGGGTCGTACCCCGTCACCTTCAGGGGTAAGGGTCTTCATGGGTCGTACCCCGTCACCTTCAGGGGTAAGGGTCTTCATGGGTCGTACCCGTCACCTTCAGGGGTAAGGGTCTTCATGGGTCGTACCCTGTTACCTTCAGGGGTAAGGGTCTTCATGGGTCGTACCCCGTCACCTTCAGTGGTAAGGGTCTTCATGGGTCTTACCCTGTCACCTTCAGGGGTAAGGGTCTTCATGGGTCTTACCCCATCACCTTCAGGGGTAAGGGTCTTCATGGGTCGTACCCCGTCACCTTCAGGGGTAAGGGTCTTCATGGGTCGTACCCCATCACCTTCAGGGGTAAGGGTCTTCATGGGTCGTACCCCGTCACCTTCAGGGGTAAGGGTCTTCATGGGTCTTACCCTGTCACCTTCAGGGGTAAGGGTCTTCATGGGTCTTACCCCATCACCTTCAGGGGTAAGGGTCTTCATGGGTCGTACCCCGTCACCTTCAGGGGTAAGGGTCTTCATGGGTCGTACCCCATCACCTTCAGGGGTAATGGTCTTCATGGGTCTTACTCCGTCACCTTCAGGGGTAAGGGTCTTCATGGGTCGTACCCGCCACCTTCAGGGGTAAGGGTCTTCATGGGTCGTACCCTGTCACCTTCAGAGGTAAGGGTCTTCATGGGTCTTACTCCGTCACCTTCAGAGGTAAGGGTCTTCATGGGTCGTACCCCATCACCTTCAGAGGTGTCAGTGAGTGGGAGGAAAAACACCAGGAGAGGTTTTGTTTATCTGTATCTCTATGTAGGTGTTTGTTTTGTGTCCTTTCCTAGGGGAGTGGTTCTTTGAGCTGGATGAGAAGTCGGTGATGCCCGGCTACCCCAAACTGATCCAGGACATCTGGGGTATCAGAGGGCCTATAGATGCTGCCTTTACACGTATCAACTGCCAGGGCAAGACATATATGTTCAAGGTGGGATGAATACCCTGGCTAGAGAGCGTAGATTAAAGATGAAATGTTGGTAGGACGGTAGAAGGTTGGCGATGGAAGTTATATCTCTAGCTGTCTGTATTTATTATACATTTTGTAAATGTAATACATTTGTTACATTGCCAACTTCACTGATATAAATTACATTTATTCATTCCAAACTTACATTTATTCATTTCAAACAGATTTTTCAAATTGCAAATCCTCCAACAGGGTAACAAGTATTGGCGGTTTGATGATGGTGTGCTGGAGGCGGACTATCCCAGGGATATCAACGTGGGCTTTGAGAAGATACCAGACGACGTGGACGCAGCCTTCGCCATAGCAGCCCCTGGACACCACAGCAAAGAGAAGGTCTACTTCTTCAAAGGTCACACCAAATCTTAAATGAAGAACATACAATACACCAGGCAGTTGCTAATTGATAAGTGATTGAATTCATTTTTGTGTTTAAACTTGAGAATACCTCTCAATGATAGTCCTCCTCCTGAATTTATTCAAATGATGGAAGATATAGCCACAATGAAGTGACTAACTCACTGTTTCCAGTGTATTTCTTTTCACATAATCTGTTTTGTTAACAGACCCGTTGTTTGTCTGTGTTCCCAGGTGACCAGTACTACCAGTATGAGTTCAAGCACCAGCCATCACATGAGGAGTGTATCAAGATGGCAGCTGGGTCTCCCTCCGCTCTGTTCACAGCCTACACTGACATCTACCACAACAACTGGGAGGAACTCTTCAACATGCTCTTCAGAGGCAGTAAGACGCTGTGGCGCTTTCTCAATGATCTTTTCTTGTGACCTCACTTCCTCTTTCCATTCCTCCTTCTCCAAACGCATTGGAGAAGAAGATCCAAGTCTATTACCTGTGGACCTTCTCATCCAATGCGTATTGAAGAGGTGAAGAAAGAGGATATAAGGAATAATTCATGGCACAATGTTGACTTTAAGAAAATGGTTGCTTAACAAACAAGAATAGTTTTCAAGCTAGCCCCCACCATATAATGCTACATCTCATCTGCCGTTCTCTCTCCCCCCAGTCCCCAACCACCATGGTGGGCATCGGTTCATCAACAAGGACTGGATAGGCATCAAGGCCCCAGTGGACGCTGTCATGACAGGGAGACTCTACATCACCCCCAGGCCACTGGCCCCACCCCTGTTCCCACCCGTACCCCCTTTACGGGACCACAACGACGGGAGGCGCCAGCCATGGGACCAACAGTGGGGGCAGTATGGTCAACAGGATCAGTTAAATGGACAGCAAAATGGACAACAATATGGACAACAATATGGACAACAAGGGCAACAATATGGACAGCAGTGGGAACAGCAGTGGGGCCACCGCAGAAGTAGGCGCCAGTCTTACTGGGGTGCCGGGACGGGAATGGCTATGGGGCAGGCGTTCGCAGAGAAGGGGATGGATATGGGGAAACGATTCGCTGAGAAGGGTATGGATCTCGGTCGGAAGCTGGCGGAAAGGAGGATGGCTATGGAGGGGATGTTTGGAGGGTGGGACATGCGCCGAACGGATGCCAGGGATGAAGACAGAGACAGGGATAGAAGGAGGGATGACCAGGATAGGAGGAGGGATGACCAGGACAGGAGGAGGGATGACCAGGACAGAAGAGATGGATACAACTATGACTCCAGATACAACGCTGAGGGGAGGGCCTACTGGGAGTTTGTCAACAAGGGCCAGCCAGTGCAGAGCGTCTACTTCTTCAAGGGAGGTAAGGAAGGATACTTTATTGTCCTATTGCTTTTTTCTTTTTAACCTCCCATTAAACACACACCCTAAGGGCACAGAACAACTCGAAATCCACCAGACATATTCTCTGTATTCGTTTTCCAGATAAATACTACAGAGTGGATCTGAAGACCAAGAAAGTGGACCCAGCCAGCCCTCCTTACCCCAGGTCCATTGGCAAGTACTGGCTGGGCTGCCCTGAAAAACACCTGGAGGCCGAGAAGAAATAGATTCACAACTGGATAAAGAAACATATGCAGTATGTCGAAACATGTTTTACATCAAAGACTCAAATAGACAGTAATTTAAAGCTGGATAATTAGAAGAATCACTTGAAAAATGAAAGGAGCCGCACACTCTAGGAGCTCCGATGCAACACTTTAATAACCTCATATCCAACATTTCGATAGACAAGCTGATACCCTGATGAAGACAGCTTGTCTGTCAAGACGTTGGATATTAGGTTAATAAAGTATTGCATCGGAGCTCCTAGAGTGTGCGGCTCTCCTTTCATTTTTCAAGCGTTCTACTCCGCTAGCCAGCGCCTCGCCTAAATAGGTGTGCGTTTCTTTCGCCTCTAAATTAGAAGAATCACTTCACAAAAATGTTCTGTTATGAGGACATTTCTCTTTGTACCTGGAATACTTGCGTGTAATACTTTTATAATTAAACATTTTCTAGCTGTAAAGGGTACCCACGTGTTATTGGGGGTATTGAAATTAATCCAAGCCTCAATTCAGTCAAAGTGGACTTGTAGTATTTGCGCTGTAGCTCCCCTTATTGGAGATCAATGAAGGCCCACCCATCTCTGTTCCCCACCCCCTCTGTTCCCCATGATTTGGGGCAAAGTTCAGCAGGTTGGTTGGTGTGCAATCTGAAGTCCACAAAAACACTACAGTGAATACTATAGTAATTACTGTAGTATTTACAGTTAACTATAGTATAAATACTGCAGTGAAAGAAAACTGTAGTATATACTATAGTAATTAATGTAGTATTTTTGCGTATTGTAGTATACGGTAGTATTTACTGTAGTGTTTTTGCGGACATTATTGTTGTATTTACTATGGTGTTTTTGTTTTAATATCTTTGACATAGAAGTGGAGGCTTTCACAGTGTCTAGTATAGTATTCTACAGTATACTACTGAATTCTATTGTAAACTGTAATAATTTTACATGTGGGTTATCTCTCCTCTCTAATATCTGACCCAGTTTACAAGAGGGGTCTTTAAAGGTGGGATTGACAGTGTGATACAGAAACACTACTAACACCTAGTGAATGACAGGCTACAAAGACATCAACAAACACAACTCTGGGCCACCAGGTCTCCATTTCCTGACTAGCGCTTTCAGTGGAATATGATGAAACTGTTTTTGGCTGCATAGAAGGACATGCTATGTGGGAGGCAAGCTTAACAGTGATCAAGAGGACACAGGCTTGGCAAAACCTACAGATAGTACACAGACTATGCTAGCCTGATAGTAGACTATGCCAGGTAGCCTGGGGATATCTGTTCCAATGAGACGCCGCATTCTTTTACATTACAACTCAATTCCACAGCGTACACGGCCCGGACTTGTTGACTCACTGCTGATTTTTAAAAAACATTCAGAAATTAGATTAAAGAAGATCAAGTCATCAATCGTCCATTCTAACCCTGTCTGTCAACCCCTCCTTAAATCCTGTACAAGCAGAAGGGGAGTGGTCACCATAGAGATGAATATAGTCTCTACAGATATGTCTATGGTGGCTTATTTTCTTTTATATGTAAATCCCAATACAACCAAAATGCTCTCAACCCTACAATATTGGGAATGCAGCTGACAGACACCACAATACATCAGATGCATGGCAGGTTTCATCACTTCTTTTGTTTCACTCAGTGTGCATCCCAAATGGCACCCTGTTTCCTTAATAGTGCACTACTTTTGACCATGGCCACTATAAAAGGAATAGGGTTAGGGTTAGGGTTAGGGACACAGCCTCAGTGTTCCAGTGAATAATACATATCACAGACAGGTGATGGTTTGGGAAGGGTTGGTGCTGCACCACAGAGCAATGCTATCCCAGTGATGACAGACAAATCAAAGTAAACAAAGTGCACAGGAGCATTTTTTGGTTTTCATTTGCATAGTTGTTTCACACATGGCAGTTAGTGTCAATTACTTTTTGGTAAGGTGATTTCAACATGATCATATTGTTGTATAATATACATACATACAGTACATATTGTACAGAACCATCATATACATATTGTAATTCATAAAATTGTTTACTCAATATTGTAAAGATTGCTAGTTTATGTCAGACTCGACTGTTAACTCAGTACAGTAGGCTAGTTTCCAAATTCCTCATTCATTAGTAGTCGAACTACATACTCAATTGTGAGAAGAGACAGAGCACCACAGTTATTGCATCTGAAATTAGGAATGCATAATCATCACGTTCTCATAAAGGTTAGGTCCATCGTCCACACCAGCCACCACTCCTTCATTTGTGATGACTTCACTCAGACTAACAGTGTCCGTTACAAATCCAGCTGGCCCGATTGTTCGATATCCACTATCAGTCTGCATCCCAGGGTCGCCGTTCTCTCGCCTTACCCCTGACCTTTCACCCCTAACCTTTGACCCAGCGACCTCTGGCACGCTTTTCAAAATGGAGGACAGGGGCCTCGTGGGCGTAACGGTGGCAGGGCTGTCCTCTGGTAGGGGTTGAGTGTTAGTGTCAGTGTTTCCCATGACAGCAGGGGAGCTATGGTGGGCGTGCTGTTTCCTCCTACTGGGTTTTCTCATAGATACGCCTTCCCCTACAGCACCCTCCACCCCTGAGGGTGGGGGAGCCCCCTGCTCCCACACACTGGACCTAGTCCCCAGCTTCCTCCTGGGGGGCTTGGTGATCCCCTCCGTCCCCGGGCTCTTCCCCTTGGGCTTAGTTCCCACCTCCTGGTCTTTGTGTCTCTGGAGGCTGCCTAGCCTGCGTAGCATGGCCTGTACCGGGCCCTCCAAGCTGGGGAGCTCTAGTTTAGACAGGGGCCTCCCCACCCCCGCCTTCCCCACTGTCACATACACTGTGGTCACTTTGTCCATCTCTGCCTGCTGGCCATCTGATGTGGACCCTGGTGTTTGCCCTCCCTTTCTGGGAACAGCAGCGTTGGATATGGTGCGTCCTACCACTGCTCCAGGCACCTGCAGGGTAGACATGGCTCGGGTCGGGGTAGCTGTCCACCTGTCCACATCGGGGTCCCCTGCTTCACCACTGGATTCTGGGTCTTCCAATGGTCCAGTCCCACCTCCACATCCATCCACCCCCCCCTCCGTCTCTTCTCCCTCTGAGGCATTCCCTCCCTGGGCCTGGAGGGCTGACAGCATCAGGACCCCCCAGGGGGACTTGTGTTTGGTGCGGGGGGCCCCGGGTGTCAAATCTTGGGCAGAGCCTCGGCGCTCCTTGGGACTGAACCTCGGATGAGATGAGATTGTACTTTATTAATCCACAAGGGTAATTTTTTTGACATTCACTCAACATTAAAAACAATCCCAAAAAGAGAATTGAAGTGCTGCGTAGTGTGGTGTGGTGTGGTGTGGTGTGGTGTGGTGTGTGTAGTGCCCAATGTCCTCATCAAGATGACTACGACCTGGTGTTACCTGGTGCCTTCGGCGAAGGAGACGGAGGGGCATTTGGACTTGGCGTTGCTGGAGGTGCGGGGGATGCCAAAGGGGAGGGACATGTCTTCTGCACTAATACTGAAGGCAGAGGGGTCGGGGAACATATTACACTTAGAACTCATCTCGTGCTGGAACTCCTGGAACTCACCGCCTGCAACTGCAGGGATGTCTGAGGGAGGAAGAGCGGGGGAATGGAGGGACAGGGAGAGAGAGAAAAATGGAGTCAATCAAAACACAAAGGGTTGAACACACACACACACACACACACACACACACACACACACACACACACACACACACACACACACACACACACACACACACACACACACACACACACACACACACACACACACACACACACACACACACACACTGATTACCTTCTCTGGGGGGGACACAGTAGAGCACCTCTCCGGTCTCCTCATCACTGTCGAAGAAGGATCCCTCCGTCACCCAGCCTGAGGAGGGAGGCTCTATGAAGCTGTGGTTGAACGTCAGCTCAGGGTCGTGGTGTGACACTGGAGAGAGAAGCATTTATCATTATTATTATTGTCATAATATTGCAATATGTATAGTATGGACACCAGTCCCTTTTCCAAGCGCATGGATAAAAACTTTCAGAGCATCTAAGTACTGGAGTTTCTTCCTTACATAGATACGACATGTGACATGATCTCTAGTGTGATATTGTACTGACCTGTGACTCTGGGTAGCCCAGAGGACCAGACAGAGATACAGGGTACAGCAGAGCTCACGTTGGCCAGGACGTTATACACATGATGCTTCATACGGACAGAGGTACCACCGTCACCCACTGCTACCCTGTAGGACCAGAGCAAGGTCAGAGGTCAGAGGAACACACACACACCTGTCTTTGTCATCAGAATTATATACACACACACACCTGTCTTTGCCGTCAGTAGGTCCTCCACAGCAGCAGCAGCAGCAGACCAGACCCAGCAGCACCAAGAGCAGAGGGACCAGGAAACCAGTGATCAGAGCCCTGTGACCACCTGACACCACACACACGCACACACACAAACAAATGTGATTCAACCTCACATATTCCTTCTTGAGGAAAAACTAATATTTTAATCCATAGGCCCATCTACTATTACTATTCATTAGCTACACATTATCCACCAACTAGCGCTGTATCCAATAGGAGGAGTACATACTGTATGGACACGCCCCCGTTGCTGGGTGACAGGCGGTTCCCTCTCCACAGTCACAGACAGAGGAACAGTTAAAGCCATACAGCTGGTCTGGACAGGTGATGTTACAACTGGGGACACAACAGAGAGAAACCTGTTAGTGACAGCCAGATACACAATCCCAGCAAGATGTCTAAATCAGACATCATTGGATTGGAGAAACGTAGTTATTTGAAGCATTGTTTCACATCACTTCCAGGAAGAGGAAGGATGCATTTTAAGAGTATTCGAACAGAACCTCTGTCTGCTTTCTCAGTACTCTCACCTCCGTCCCTGGAACCCAGGCCCACAGACACAACTTCCTGTCACGTGATCACAGTGGCCATGGAAACAGGGGCTGCACAGGGAGCGGCAGGCGTCCCCGAATGTCCTGTTAGAGCATGGCTCGTCACACCTGCAGACATACAGAGTGGCCCAGATAACAGAGAGACAACAAAACTATCAGCACTAGAAGAAAACACTGAACCTTTTCAGTATCATTGACACATGCATGTCTGGGAAGTGGAATTACTGTAAAAACTCTCAGATACGTTTCACTGGTAGTTAGCCATCAAACACACACACACACCTGGGTTCGGTCCATCCTGGGTCACATCGTGAACACGCCCCCGTCCTGGGGTCACATGGTTCACCGTTCCTGCAGCGTGGGCACGCCTCCTGGCAGTAGTTTCCATGGTAACCATGCGGGCACAGCCGGTCACAGTGTGTGCCATTCCACCCAGGCTCACAGGCCGTACAGACACCATCAACCACAGAGCACGACTGGCCTCCTTCACAGTGGCCACAGCTACATAGGAGGGGAGAGAGAGACATCCACAGCAAAATGACAAGGCTGTATCATCAAAACATCACTGCAATATCCAAAAACACTCTCTTACCTCAGTGTACACCCGCTGCCATACTCCCCAGGTCCACACGGCTCGTTACAGAAGGCTCCCTTGTACCCAGGCTGACATACACACTCCCCGCTGACGGCATTACACTCGCTGTGCTCCAGGTCACAGTTACAGTGGCGGTCACACGTCGGACCCCACCATCCGTTCTGGCACTCACACGCCCCCGTCTTCTGTTGGCAGGATGATGTGTAGCAGCTACATCGAAGACTGCACTTCTGACCCCAGTAACCCGGGGCACACTGACACCTGCCAACAAACCTTTTTTAAGAAAACATATATTTCTATTGTGTTGTAGCTATTGTGTTAAAAAATATGTGTGTACACTGTCCTTTTAATTATTAAATTACAGGCTAAATTGTATCAAGTGATTCAGCTTTTAGCTAACTAATGCCTCCCATTGTAAATAAACCCATTCTCTCTCACCTGCCGGTCAGTGGGTCGCAGGTGGAGGTGCCTGGGTAGCACTGGCACTGTTTGGCACAGGTGGGTGTCCACCAGCCCTCGTCGCAGGTGCAGTTGCCGTGTACAGGGTGGCAGTGTCCATGACGGCCACATTTGCAGGTGTTCTGGCAGAGTGGCCCCCAGCGGTTGGAGAGGCACGTACACTTGCCCGTGATCGGGTCACAGCGCCCGTGAGGGTGGCACTTGCACAGCTCACGGCAGTCCGGGGCCCAGAACTCTGGAGGGCAGCCTGAAGAGGGAGACAGGCTGTAATACTTCAGTAGTTTCCACTTAATTACAATGTTCTTACCCTTTTATTCCTGCAATGTAAAGCACTGCCAAAGTTGTTATATTGACTCTTGTTGTGTTCAAAATATATTGTTTGAGTGACACAGCCTATGTAACTTAAACGTCAGAGTTGATTTGACTTACGTGTCTTGCAGTGGGCTCCATAGTAGCCAGGCCGACAGCGACAGACGCCCGGGTATACACACACCTCATCCTGCTGGCAGGCCTGCTCACCATCACACACAGCTGGAGTCATAAACAACAGACACAGTGCTGAATTATACAATACTGCCTAAACAAGACAAAAAGCCTGTTCTTATGTGCCCTGGATGGTTTTACACAATTTACTGTCAGCTGATACTCACGTAAAGTACACTCCTCTCCCTTAAACTAATACTCATGTAAAGTACACTCCTCTCCCCTAAACTGATACTCATGTAAAGTACACTCTTCTCCCCTAAACTGATACTCACGTAAAGTACACTCCTCTCCCCTAAAATGATACTCACGTAAAGTACACTCTTCTCCCCTAAACTGATACTCATGTAAAGTACACTTCTCTCCCCTAAACTGATACTCACGTAAAGTACACTCTTCTCCCCTAAACTGATACTCACGTAAAGTACACTCTTCTCCCCTAAACTGATACTCACGTAAAGTACACTCTTCTCCCCTAAACTGATACTCACGTAAAGTACACTCCTCTCTCTGATGTCTCCATCCAGTGCAACAGACAAGAGTGGAAGGATTCCTGTTTGAGAAGGGTAAACAAAATACATACTGTAAAGCATAGTAGGAAGTTTCTTGATGGGACTTTATACTGTTTTTTTCATGAAATAATGGAAGATTACAATTATGAAGATAATGAGAATGTTTCATAAAGCAAGGATATATGTCTGGATAGAAAAGGCAGAAAACGAAAGTGAGAAAAATAAAGTGTGAGAGTGTAATGTAGTCATCACCTGGGGTCCTGGCAGACGTTTCTCCCTGAGGGAGCCAGTCTCTGAGGGGAGGAGAGGGAACAGCAGAGCAGTAGTCCTAGACCCGTCAGAAACTGGCCCATGTCCACCCCACAACCAGGTACCAGCCTACAATAGGTCTCAGAACGTGTCCAACTCACAGGAAAATCCCTTTCTCCTTTTCTTCTCTTTCGGTCACTCTTCTCAAGTCCAGAAGAGGACAATGGAAAATTAAGTCTTCTCTCTTTCTCTTTATGTTTCTCTCTCGCTCCCTGCCTCTGTCTGTCTCCCGCCACTCTCTCGTTCTAACTTTATTTTACCTAGTCCAGCTCTGTGGTCTTGTAGGCCAATGGAAGGCAGTCTTTCTCTTTATGTTTCTCTCTCCCTGTCTCTATCTGTCTTTCTCCCCAGCCAGCTCTCTTCAGTCATTAGTCTTGTAGTTGTATGCCCAGCCTGACTGAGCAGTCCAAACACGTCCGTTTCCTCTCCCTCTTTCCTGGGGAAGTTAGAGCCACTTCCTCCCATTCAATCTGCCTCAGTAAGGCTTTTTTAAGACATCACCACATACTGAGAGATTAGGGAAAGAGGTGAGCAGCATATTTAGATGTGTTTGTGTGTGTTTGTGTACTGTACATCTATCTTCCACACAAGAACACACACTCACTCACCTTGTTGTAAAGAAAAGCCTAACTGTCCATCCTAGATCAGAAGTGGGATGTTCTCTTGGCAAATAGATGTATGTTGACAGCCCAACTCACATGCTCCCACAATACACACTTCTGATTTAAATTCAGATATTTATTTGGTTTTTGTAGCTCAGAGGCTTCTCCGTTTAAAAATAGTCATGCTTACAAAAATAACATGTACATAGTTTGTAGGAAAATACGTCATTCAACACAATCACCAGCAGCATTCATTTAGAATGTCAGAAAACTACGTCCGAGTCAGATGTCTGAGTACCGATAAGTTATGGTAGTGGGCAGGGGCAGCCATTGTTGTAGGTGTGTGTTTCTGTGTGCGTTTGTTTAACGACATGGTCAGATGGAAGGATAGTGACGGCACACACACACCATCTCCCATTTACCCCCAAGGAAACACACATTTCCTCTGTAAGTGCAGCAACTAACTTACAGGGGCTGGTGCCCCAGTGAACGAACGCACGCACGCACGCACACACACACACACAGAGACAGGTGTGCACACGCACACTTGGCAGCCACATGCATAACAACCAACCCCAATGCTCAATTCATGGTCTTAGGGAAGACATGGTTGAACTCATAACAGGACTCTATCAAAAATGTAAGATGAGCTGATGGTTAAGAATATAAAGTCGAATCAATAAATGACTGTTACTCTGTGGCAATACATTCAGGCTCAGAAGTAACACACAGTATACTTTACTGCAAAACGTTTCCTATAACTCACACCATGTCCAAGACAGTGACAGATTGTAAGAATTACAGCAACCACAAAGCACACCAAAAACACCCACACTAGGTAAAATGTTCAACACATGGAAGTCCACCATGGTTGTTAATAGTTGGAATTCCCTCTGTGGCACAAACGTGTTCCTGCAATGACTAATGATTGCTGTGTTCAAAATATATCTTGGTATCTTTGGCTAAAAATATTTGTTAAAATATCTCAATACAAATTTGCTTCAGAGATTCAACAGAGATTTGTTGTAGATGGTTACATACCATACACATCACTATAATGTTGAATACAAATACTAAAACAATTACAAAAGCATTATCCATTAAAAAAAAGTCCCTCATAATAATGTCCTGCACAGTTACTGTCAATGCAAAGTGTACAGTTGGCCATTTCACCATTCTGAACCTATTCCTGAGAGAAACAGAGGGAGAGAAAGAGAGAGAAAGAGAAAGAGAGAGAGGAAGAGAAAGAGAAAGAGAGAGAAAGAGAGAGAGGAAGAGAAAGAGATAGAAAGAGAGAGAGGAAGAGAGAGAGAGGAAGAGAAAGAGGAAAAGAAAGAGAGAGAGGAAGAGAAAGAGAGAGAGGAAGAGAAAGAGAGAGAGGAAGAGAAAGAGAGAGAGGAAGAGAAAGGTATACAGAGCAAGGACAAGGGGGTAATAACAAATGAAGAAGGAAGGCATGAGAGAATGCTCTTCCTTTCTTAGGGCTGCTGTGGAGACCTAACCAGTATGACAACATCCTGTGATACTGAACAGAATGGAGGACAAGTGTAGTTGGACGGGTGTTGAGGGGTGTCATGGTGATTGTCGGGGTTCTGTCTCCGCAGTGTTGTCAGTGTCGTCGATGATTTCCCAGGAAGAAGCAGCGTTGTTTTCACCGGGACTACGGCTGCTGTGGTTGCTGCCGGAGCGGGTCAGGAAGCCAAAGCTAGGAGACAACACAGGTCTAGGATCAGCTATACTAACTCACAACCAGAAGAAACTAAAGGTACACACAGGAGGAGAGAAAACAACACAGTCCACAGGTCAGAGATATTGTCTGAAAGGTTATATGCCACATAGCCTCTTGTGACCGACTGTGATCATTAAACAGGAAGCGTGCATGTGAGATTTGGTTCAGTGTTTCTGAGATCGTGTCCAAGATGGCGTAGCAGTGCAAACGTTGTTTGTCGTTTTCCTGTGTACATTTTTTATTTTTCGTCTTTTTTAAAAATATATTTCAATTTATTATGTTTGTTTATTCCATGTGTAACTCTGTGTTGTTGTTTGTGTCGCACTGCTTTGCTTTGAAAATAAAGGAGGGCGCATACTCTAGGAGATCAGATGCAAAAATGTAATGTCCAACGTTTCGACAGCCAAGCTGTCTTCATCAGGGTATAATCAAACACTGCGGGATGACTCGTTTATATAGTGTCAAAAGACACAGGTGTCTGTAATCATAGGAGAGGGGGTGACCTCGACAATTTATTGTTAAAACGAGAGGCTGCTTGGATCTTTAACTTAAAGACCCTTGCTCCCTTCGGTCTCAACGTAGACTTTGATCTGAAGCCATTCTTGTGACTATTGTGACTTTGCCATTGTAATTGTTTGTAAGCTTGTGTAGTCTAAAATGAATCTATGATCGTATGCTATCCATTTGTTTTTTTGTATGCTGTTCTTTGTATGCCATTTTAATCATTTATAATTAACCAATGATATTAGGTCACACTTGGCCATGATTACAGACACCTGTGTCTTTTGACACTATATAAACGAGTCATCCCGCAGTGTTTGATTATACCCTGATGAAGACAGCTTGGCTGTCGAAACGTTGGACATTACATTTTTGCATCTGAGCTCCTAGAGTGTGCGGCTCTCCTTTATTTGCAAGTGTTGCACTCCGCTAGCCAGCACCTCGTCTAAATAGGTGTGCCTTTCTTTTTCTTCTAGCACTGCTTTGCTTTATCTTGGCCAGGTCGCAGTTGTAAATGAGAACTTGTTCTCAACTGGCCTACCTGGTTAAATAAAGGTGAAATAGAAAATACAAAATAAATAAAAACATGTAGTGAGTACTACATTCTGTAGATATGAGGTAGTCCCTGGTTACACCACAAGGGCGAGTAGTCTATGTTTATATTAATGGGCTTAGTCAGAGGCATCAGCAGGTGCTGTGAAATGTATACATTGAAAGTAAAAGCAGAACAGTGAACAGAGTGGTAGCATGTGTTTGAATGTCTGCCTAGAGGTAAACATAGACACACAACAGTATTATCAGGAGACCAGGGGTAGTTTAACATAGACAAACAATATCATCAGGATTCAGGACTTAGCAACAAGTTGATGGAACGATTATCTAACCTACCACAGACCTGCCTCAACTTTGCATAGCCAATCAGTGGCCTCGCAGTAAGGGTTATGGTAGGGAACTGCATAGTTAACTGAGGCTCATTGTCATTTCAAATCAGGCTTTTGCAGGAATTCTCCAACAGAACAAGGTCCTGCATCAGTTTAGCAGCGTAACAACATTGTAACAGACAACTATTCATACCAAATTTCTAGAACTATCTTCTGACTGGGTTTCTTTGAATGTTGTAAATGTGCTTTAAACATGTTTACATTTCTGTATGTAAAATGCTATGTTAATACATGTGTTGTTTACATTAGTAAAAACAGGCCAGTAGTACTTACAGGTTCCTGATGCGAGACTCTTGTGGTTTGCTGTCAGTGCTGTCTGTCCCGGTTTCTGTCTCTGCTCTCCTCTCAAACAGGGGTCCTTTCTCCTCATCACTGTTTAAGGAAAGTACATCCACAAAGTCAGCACTGCGTCTTTGTGTGTGTGTACATGTGTGTATGTGTGTGTGTGTATGCATATGTGTGTGTAACTGTGTGTGTGTACCCGTGTGTGTGTGTGTCAGTGTCACCTGCTGCATTCGTCCTCTGGCATGCCCAACATCTTGGCCTTGATGACAGTTTTCTGTTTCTTTATGGCAGAACGTACAGCGTCCAGCAAGAAGCCTGGACACCGCTCATCATTCAGGATCTCCCTGTGAGGATGACACAAATGACACACACATCCGTACAGACACACACACAAACTAGACAAACACAAACATGTAAACACATACACACTCATAAAAGGTATGAAACATCCCCCATAGTACCTACCTCTGGTAGTAGGAGAGTTCCTCCTGCACCAGGAACAGGTTGGCTTTGAGCTCGTTCCTCTCTGTCAGCATCTCTCTGACCTCCTGCTTGGTGAAACAGGGTCTGTTGGGATCCTTCAGGTCTATCACCAGCTTGTCAGTCAGGTCCACTTCGGTCTTACACGGATTGGCCTGTAGGGGTGGAGAAAACACAGGTACACTATCACAATTGAGTTAATGTAACAACAGTCATGTGTTTTATGGCTAAGGGACACAAAATGGTGTTGTTCACCTGGTATAACACATTTACTGAACTTCAGTCTATGAAATTGTCTAAAAGCAATAGGAAAAGCATAATACCCATCAAAATGAGGAGATTTGGCAAAATGTGTGACTATTACAAAGTAACAAGACAACATTTTTCTTGTAGTGAGATGTCTTAGTCACATTATACTGTAGGTGGACAACACATACATGTACATCTTGTGCCAACGGTGTTTCCTCTCAGAACTATAAGTTAACTCCTTTGTCAGAGAGAAAAGTCACAGATATTACCTTAATTTCTCTTATCTTAGTCATAACAAATATTTCAAAATGGCTACAGTTTCTTTTACAGGGAGAAGAGTTTAAAGAAACAAAGGCCAAGTGTAAGACTTGGCAGAGAGAGGACAGTGACAAATGTTCAAAGATTAAAGTTCAGCTCCAAAATAAACTGAGGGAGAGGGCAGGACACTAAAAGTTCTCTAGAGAAATGACAACAAGGTGTAACAAACAGTAAAGTGAGTCAGAATACACTGGATGACTAATGTTATGTAGTATTATAAACTTGGTACTTTGGGTCCTGGATACTGATTGGCTGAAACAGCATTTCACAAGTATGACTTAAAAGTACTTGTTTACTGTTCTATTCAGGTTGGTAACCAGTTTATAATAGCAATAATGCACCTTAGGGATTTGGGGGACTTTTTACTTAAATATAATATGAAGGTCCAAGGCCAATTCAAAAATGGAAATTAATCCTATCCTTTCAACAAGGGACAAACACACCTCTACACACACAGAGCCACCCATCCACACACATACAACCCCCCACACCATGCATGCACACACACAGACACTTCTTACCGTGCCAGCAGCAGTGTTGGCCTTTTCCAGCTGGGTGGTGAGGCGTTCTATCTCTTTCTGTTTCTCTCTGAGGTCTGCCTCCATGTCAGCCTTCCTCTCCACAGCATTCTTCACCTGGGCCGTGACGATGCTCTGCTTGTGTCTCAGCTCCCCATTCATCTTCATGAAGCGCTCCAACTGCTCCTGCAGCTGTACACGCACGCACGCACACACACACACACACACACACACAGACACAGACACACACAGACACACACACACACACATACAGGTATGTAACAACACATTAACATAACACTGATATTGCATACATATACACTCATTCACATCCAGGCCGATGATATGATATGATAGATATCATAGCAGGCCTTTGTGGGGGTGCAGAGACTCATTGGGAGCAAGAGGAGAGGACCATATTAGACAAACAAAGGGGGTTACTCCCATGAACAGAAAAGCATGTTCAAGCATCATTTTGAGCAAACTTAATTTAGGATGCCCTGGGTTCTAAGTAAGGTGAAAAGCCTAGAAACATCAACAAACACACCCAGCTCGAGCTGGAGTTTAAAACCATTACTGTGTGACAGAGAGCTGCTGTGAATAAGGGACTGGAGTCATGGCCCAGACTTGTCTCCAAGGTGTGGGTGATGCTCTGCACAAACCCATAACCATAACAACTATACCAGTACTGTTTCAGTATCATGTTTTATTAGTCATATGTACACGTGGCATACACCGTCCAATGAAATGCTTACGTGCAGGTTCCTTCTTGACAATGCAACAACAATAAATAATAAAAGATAAGAATACGAACGTAAAGTAAATGGCTCGGTAGAATAGAATAAACATTTTAGTATATGTATAATACACAATTTATAGTCCAATATTTACAAGTGTTTAGAGGAAGGGAGGGTTGAGGGGCAAGTGTTTGAATTGTGCACTATTAAGCAATCATAACAAGAATCTCGTTGTAGCAGTTGTGATGTGTGTGTAGCATGAATGTGCACTGAGTGTACAAAACATGATCCCTCCATGACATAGACAAAGCAGGAGAATCCAGGGGAAAGCTATGATCCCTTATTGATGTCACTTGTTAAATCCACTTCAATCAGTGTAGATGGAGGGGAGGAGATATGTTAAATAATTATTTTTAAGCCTTGAGACATGGATGTTGTATGTGTACCATTCTGAGGGTGAATGGACGAGACAAAATATTTAAGTGCATTTGAACGAGGTATGGTAGTAGGTGCCAGGTGCACCGATTTCAGTGTGTCAAGAACTGCAACGCTGCTGGGTATTTCATGCTTAACAGTTTCCTGTGTGTATCAAGAATGGTCCACCACTCAAAGGACATCCAGCAAACTTGACACAACTGTGGGAAGCATTAGAGTCAACATAGGCCAGGATCCCTGTGGAACGCTTTCGATACCCTGTAGAGTCCATGCCCCGACGAATTGAGGCTGTTCTGAGTAGAGGTCGACCGATTAAACGGAATGGCCGATTAATTAGGGCCGATTTCAAGTTTTCATAACAATCGGTAATCTGCATTTTTGGACACCGATCATGGCCAATTACATTACACTCCATGAGGAGATGCGTGGCAGGCTGACTACCTGTTATGCGAGTGCAGCAAGGAGCCACGGTAAGGTGCTAGCTAGCATTAAAAGTATCTTATAAAAAACAATTAATCTTAACATAATCACTAGTTAACTACACATGGTTGATGATATTACTAGTTTATCTAGCTTGTCCTGCGTTGCATATAATCAATGTGGTGCCTGTTAATTTATCATTGAATCATAGCCTACATCGCCAAACGGGAGATTTAACAAGCGCATTCGCGAAAAAAGTCCTGTCGTTGCACCAAAGTGTACCTAACCATAAACATCAAAGACTTTCTTAAAATCAATACACAAGTTGGAAACTAATTTGCCAGAATTTTACGTAATTATGACATAACATTGAAGGTTGTGCAATGTAACAGGAATATTTAGACTGATGGACGCCACCCGTTAGATAAAATACAGAACGGTTCTGTATTTCACTGAAAGAATAAACATTTTGTTTTCGAAATGATAGTTTCCGGATTTTACCATATTAATGACCTAAGGCTTGTATTTCTGTGTGTTATTATGTTATAATTAAGTCTATGATTTGATATTTGAAAGAGCAGTCTGACTGAGCGGTGGTAGGCAGCAGCAGGCTCGTAAGCATTCATTCACTTTTGTGTGTTTACCAACAGCTCTTCGCTGTGCTTCAAGCCTATCAACTCGAGATTAGGCTGGTGTAACCGATGTGAAATGGCTAGCTAGTTAGCGGGGTGCACGCTAATAACATTTCAATCGGTGACGTCACTCGCTCTGAGACCTTGAAGTAGTTGTTCCCCTTGCTCTGCAAGGGCCGCATCTTTTGTGGAGCGATGGGTAACGATGCTTTGAGGGTGGCTGTTATCGATGTGTTCCTGGTTCGAGCCCAGGTAGGGGCGAGTGTCACGACTTCCGCCGAAGTCGGTTCCTCTCCTTGTTCGGGCGGCGTTCGGCGGTCATCGTCGCCGGTCTTCTAGCCATCGCCGATCCACCTTTCATTTTCCATTTGTTTTGTCTTGACTTTCTGCACACCTGGTTTACATCTCCTACTAATTACATGTGTATTTAACCCTCTGTTCCCTCCATGTCTGTGTGGGGTATTGTTTATTGTCAAGGTTGGCACGCTTCCGGCTGGTTTGTGCCGGGTTTTGTTTTATTACCCGTGCTTTGTGGCAGCCGGTACTTTGTACTTGGGTTTTGTACTTTTTCTGCCTCATCTTGTTCTTTGGGCATTTTGTGTTGTGACGCGGTTGCGTTCTGTATTATGATTGCCTAAGTAAAGTGCTTTGTCCATTCATCTCTGCTCTCCTGCTCCTGACTTCCATGCACCAGCTACACCCACCGTTGACAGCGAGGAGAGGGACGGAAGCTATACTGTTACACTGGCAATACTAAAGTGACTATAAGAACATCCAATATTCAAAGGTATATTAAATACAAATGGTATAGAGAGAAAGTCCTTTAATTCCTATAATAACTACAACCTAAAACGTCTTACCTGGGAATATTGAAGAGTCATGTTAAAAGGAACCACCAGCTTTCATATGTTCTCATGTTCTGAGCAAGGAACTTAAACGCTAGCTTTCTTACATGGCACATATTGTACTTTTACTTTCTTCTCCAACACTTTGTTTTTGCATTATTTAAACCAAATTGAACATGTTTCATTATTTATTTGAGGCTAAATTGATTTTATTGATGTATTATATTAAGTTAAAATAAAAGTGTTCATTCAGTATTGTTGTAATTGTCATTATTACAAATAAAAAAATTGGCCAATTAATCGGTATCGGCTTTTTTTGGTCTTCCAATAATCGATATCGCGTTGAAAAATCATAATCGGTCAACCTCTAGTTCTGAGGGCAAAAGGTACTGCATCTCCATATAAGGAAGGTTTTCCTAATGTTTTGTACACTCAGTGTGTGTGTGTGTGTGTGTGTGTGTGTGTGTGTATGTGTGTGTGTGTGTGTGTGTGTATTCAGATAGACTGTACATGTAGTCTTCTTGTCCTTACCGCCTCCACCTCCTTAGACACGCTTCCTATCTGCTGTACTTTGGCTCTCAACTCATCTCTCTGCTTGTCAACCACCTCCTTCAGTTTCAGCATCACCTCCCGCTCCTGCCGTTGGACACGGTCTGAAACACAGGACCACAACAATACAATATCATCACTGTGGGTTTTCAATGGTCAACAGACGGCCCAGAGACAACACAGTAGGGCACAAAAAATTAAAGTAAAGAAATAAAAGCCCAACGGAAAACGGAAATGAATGTCCAGGAAGTCCCTAATGAACATGACCCAGTAGTTCATCAACCATCAACAGTCGGTCAAGACTAAGTCCCCAGCCAAAGCTGCTCAGTGGAGTGTATCTTAAGGTCTGTGGTTAAACAGTAAAGACACTTAAGGATTATCCTTCAGCACATGGTCATTTTTAAGTGGTCTGGTTTATACCTGTTGATTCAGACACACTACTCTGGACGTGTAATGACTGATACATAACCTATGGTGGAGATTATTTTATTTAACCTTTATTTAACTAGGAAAGTCAGATAAGAACAAATTCTTATTTACAACGACGGCCTACCCCGGCCAAACCCTCCCCTAACCCGGACGACGCTGGGCCAATTGTGCGTTGCCCTATGGGACTCCCGATCATGGCTGGTAGTGATACAGCCCGGGACCTAACCCGGGTCTGCAGTGACTTAGACCGCTGCGCCACTCAGGATCTATGGCGTTTTGCTTTGGATGGACATTGGAGACACTAATGTTCCTAGGCCAAACTGCAATAAAACAATCAAACTTAACAACAAGCAGCTAACATGGACCTCTTGGTGGGAAAACTGGTTTCAGAGTGTAGTATGGCCTGGGCCCGTAGAGGTACTGCAGGTGGTCCACAATTTTCTATACTTTTTTATAAATAAAACAAAATGAGAGCCTGCCTGCCGTTCTGTCCCTTTTTGACTCTGCCTTGGACTACGAACCTCTGCCTACCCACGACCTGCCCTTCGCCTGCCCCTTGTTATAATAAATATTCTGAGAACCGAAACATCCACCTCTTGTGTTTGCATCTGGGTCATATCCTGAGTCGTGATAGTACGAACTGGCCCTGACTGACCCAGCAGAATCGGACCAGCTCCGCAATGCTGTCTCCTTCCAAGGAGCCCCCATTAGAAGACACAAAGAGGTACTTCAAAACCTTATGGAAGGATTCCAGACCTTGGTGGAATGCCATTGCCACACTTTCACTACATTGCTGGAGCAATTCCAAGGATTATCAACTGGGCAACAAGCCACTACAGTAACACCCCTGACTCTCAGTAACCCCGCTACCAGTGGTGCTTCTCCCCAGCCTACCCCGGCTTCCCGAGAACACCGCTTACCTCTTCCGGAGCGCTATGCTGGAGATCCTGGAACCTGCTGGGCATTTCTCTCCCAGTGCTCCCTCATCTTTGAGGTACAGCCCTCTTTGTTTAATTTGGATCAGTTGAAAATAGTGTATCTTTTAACGCTGATGTCTGTAAGGGCGCTCGCCTGGGCTATAGCAGTGTGGGATCAACCATCTGCCTTTTGCCTGCATTCCTGAGAGAATTCGAAATCACCTGAGCCCCTCGGCGACTCGTCTCCTCCTGAGCCCATGCAACTGGGCAGGGCTAGATTGTCTCTTAGTGAACGTTTATGCAGGCTGAGCTTCAACAGTTGCCTGTATTGTTGTACTACAGGACATTACATAGCCACCTGTCCAGTAAAAGAACAGGCTCATCAGTAGGTACGGGTACGCTGGTGGGCCATACAGGGAGTCTTCAAACTCCCATTACTTGTACTCCTCTCCATGCTGTTCCACTGCTGCTGTGGGGTGGTCGGTCAAAATGTCTTCGGGTGCTCATTGACTCTGGGGCTGATGAGAGCTTCATGGACGCTACCCTGGTAGCTGAGCTGGGAATCTCTGCTCAACTCCATTCCCATGGACGCCAGAGCTTTGACGGACTCTCCATTGGCAGGGTTACTCACAGTACGGTTCCCATTAACCTGCAGGTGTCGGGTAATCACAGTGAGTCCCTACAGTTTCTACTAATTGCATCTCCTCATACACTTGTGGTTTTGGGATTTTCATGGCTCCAGAGGCACAACCCCCTGATCGACTGGGCTACTAGTTCTATCCTGGGTTGGAGTCCGTTCTGCCATGCACATTGCCTTAAGGCGGCGCAGCCTGCCCTGGGACATCCTTCTGCGGGCTTGGGAAAAGCCTCGGATCTCCCGCGGAGTACCAGGACCTCCGGGAGGTTTTCAGCAAGGCTCGTGCCACATCCCTTCCTCTGCATTGACACTATGAATGCGCTATTGACCTCCTCCCGGGCACCACGCCACCTCGGGTCGGCTTTATTCCCTGTCTGCCCCGGAGACCAAGACCATGAAGGTATACATTGAGGACTCTCTAGCTGCCGGGATCATGCATCCTCCTGCCTCTCCTGCCGGTGCAGGGTTTTTCTATGTGGAAAAGAAGGACAAAACCCTGCACCCGTGTATTGACTACCGGGGCCTCAATGACATCACTGTAAATAATTGTTACCCACTACCACTCCTCGGCTTTCGAGCTTCTCCAGGGGGTGACCATCTTTTCGAAGTTGGACCTTCGGAACGCCTACCACCTGGTTCGGATACGGGAATGAGACGAGTGGAAGACAGCCTTCAACATGGCTAGCGGACACAATGTGTACCTGGTTATGCCGTTTGGTCTGGCCAACGCTCCAGCAGTGTTCCAGGCCCTGGTCAACGATGTGCTCTGTGACATGTTGAACCGGTTTGTGTTTGTCTATCTCAACAACATCTTTGTCTTTACCCTGGCGGCTCAAGAGCATGTTCGCAATGTCCGACAAGTCCTCCAGTGCCTCCTGGAGAACCAGATGGATCCTGACAAGGTGAAAGCCGTGGTGGATTGGCCCCAACCCACATCCAGAGTTCAGCTGCAATGTTTCCTGGGATTTGCTCATTTCTACCGCCGCTTTATTCAGGGCTACAGCACCCTGGCCTCCCCCTCTCTGCACTCCCCTCTCCCAAGGTTCCGTTCATGTGATCCCCAGCTGCTGACCGGGCGTTTCTGGATCTGAAGCACCGCTTCACCACAGCCCTCATCCTAATCCATTCGGACACATCCCGTCAGTTTGTGGTGGCGGTTGACGCCTCAGACATTGGAGTGGGGTCCGTCCTGTCCCAGCCTTCTGTCCAGGACCAAAAGCTGCATCCATGCGCTTTCCTCTCCCATCGTCTCCATTTCGCTGAGAGGAACTATGATGTGGGAAATCGGGAACTTATTGCAGTCAAGATGGAGGAGTGAAGGCACTGGCTCAAAGGGAAGGAACATCCATTCTTAGTGTGGACCGATTGTAAGAATTTGGAATATCTTCGCACCGCCAAGTGCTCAACTCAAGACAGGCTTGTTGGGCTCTGTTATTCACGCGATTCAATTTTACCATCTCCTACTGCACTGGATTCAAGAATGTGAAGCCCGATGCCCTCTTCCGCCTGTATAGTTCCGCTGCTACAGCATCTGACACTGAGGCCATCCTCCCTACCTCCTGTCTAGCAGCTACACTAGTCTGGGGTATTGAGAACCGGGTCTGCAAGGGGCCACCTTCCCAGCCAGACCCCGGGGAGGGGGTGGCTAACCAGATGTTCATCCCAGATTTTCCCGGTCCTGGAATGGAGCCATTCCTCTAAACTCACCTGTCATCCCGGCTCCCGCCGGACCCTGGCTTTCTTCCACCAACGTTTTTGGTGGCCCACCATGGTCCCGGACATCTCCGCATTCGTTGCCGCCTGCACTGTGTGCACACAGAATATGTCTTTGCGGCAAGCTCCGGCTGGCCTCCTACAACCACTCCCTGTTCCTCATTGCCACTGGTACCATATATCCCTGGACCTTGTCACTGCTCTCCCTCTGTCTGATGGCAACACCACCATCTTTACTGTGGAGGATAGGTTTTCCAAAGCTGCATATTTAATTCCCCTTCCAAAGTTACCCTCAGCCAAGGAGACAACCTAGCTTATGGTGCAGCACATCTTCTGGATTTATGGACTTCCGATCGACATGGTCTCCGATTGGGGTTCTCTGTTCTCGTCCAGGTTCTGGAAGGCATTCTGCACCCTCATTGCATCATTGGCCAGCCTGTCCTCCGGGTTTCATCCCCAGTCTAACGGCTAATCAGAGTGGTCCAATCAGACTCGTCTCTGCCAAAACCACCACCTGGAGCCAGTAACTTGTGTGGGTAGAGTACGCCCGCAACTCCTTCCCTGCTCGGCCACTGGACTCTCGCCCTTCGAGTGTTCCTTGGGTTACCAGCCCCCGCTCTTCCCTGAGCAAGAGGTCAGCATAGCCTCGGCCCAGATGTTCGTCAGCCGCTGTCGGCGTACCTGGAAGAGAGGCCGGTCCGCTCTTTTTACGACCACCTCCAGGCATCACCGGCCTCCGGCTCCCCGCTATCGGCCAGGGCAATGGGTATGGCTGTCCACCCGTGATCTGCCCCTCCGGGTGGAGTCTCAAAAACTTTCCCCCCGTTTTATTTGCCCATTCCCCATCCCTAATGTCCTTAGCCCCTCTACTGTTCGTCTTTTGTTGCTCCTGCCTGCCCTGATCCTGAGCCTGCTGTTCTGTCCCTTTTTTGACTGTGCCTTGGACTACGAACCTCTGCCTGCCCCTTTATTGTGATAAAAATTCTGAGAACCGAACCATCCGACCTCCTGTGTCTGCATCTGGTTCATATCCTGAGTCGTGATACTATCTTGTTGAATGATACTAGGGTTGGTGCTCTTAGCAGCTTCTATAGCGAGAGTATCGACGACTAAGCAGGGACGAGATCAATAATGAATATCTTACTAATACTTCATAAGTTAGTGTAATAATACAAATATACGTGTCTATTATAGTCTATTAGTTTATATGTATCTTTTCTGCTTTGTTCGTCTTTCAGTATTTACATAACAAATGTCACATTTACGGTCACACATTCACTTCCCAAATAAACAAACACCAGAATTTCTCAGTCAGCAATGTTTTTCCGTGTGATTACCACCAGAAGTAAATACTCTGGTACTTTACCTGTTGTGGTGGGTAGTATGTTTGCATACACACATGTGAGAAGGGGATTGTTTCTAAGAGGTGTGTGATATATTATGTATGACAGAAAGGGTAAGTACCATGCCCATAAGGCAGACGTTTATACTAATCCTTCCTGGACATGGTTGCCCCTAAGGCAGATGTTTAAACTAGACTTCCTGGACATGGTTGACCCTAAGGCAGATGTTTAAACTAACCTTCCTGAGCATGGTTGACCCTAAGGCAGATGTTTAAACTAGTATTCCTGGACATGGTTGACCCTAAGGCAGATGTTTAAACTAACCTTCCTGAGCATGGTTGACCCTAAGGCAGATGTTTAAACTAGACTTCCTGGACATGGTTGACCCTAAGGCAGATGTTTAAACTAACCTTCCTGAGCATGGTTGCCCCTAAGGCAGATGTTTAAACTAGACTTCCTGGACATGGTTGCCCCTAAGGCAGATGTTTAAACTAGACTTCCTAGGCATGGTTGACCCTAAGGCAGATGTTTAAACTAACCTTCCTGAGCATGGTTGACCCTAAGGCAGATGTTTAAACTAACCTTCCTGAGCATGGTTGACCCTAAGGCAGATGTTTAAACTAACCTTCCTGAGCATGGTTGACCCTAAGGCAGATGTTTAAACTAACCTTCCTGGGCATGGTTGCCCCTAAGGTAAATATTTAAACTAACTTTCCTTAGCATGGTTGCCCCTAAGGCCGATGTTTAAACTAACTTTCCTGAGCACGGTTGCCCCTAAGGCAGATGTTTAAGGCTGTTCTATATCAACCAACCTCCCTATATATCGTTGCCCTTAAGGCCGCTGTTTAAGCCAATCGCATGTTGTGACGGCCCTGAATTTTTCTGAACCGTCTCAGAGTGCTTCTCCTTCCAATAGGGCGCTTCCCCTTCAATTCCCAATTAAATAGTGCTTCTCCTTCCAATAGGGCGCTTTCCCTTTAATTCCCAATTAAATAGCCAGCTTCAGCTGCGCAAAAGTGGGGTTGTGATGGAGCAGTGAATGAGGATGTGTTCAACCCTCAGTTCCCGAAGCTTCTCTATTCCGTTTGTTTTGTTGCCGTTAAACGTGTGTTTTGTAGCCTAATAGAGTTTACCCAGGATCGGATCCACTCTTTGCGTCCGTGGACTACACCTCTCCGTTCTTCATGGCCTTTCTCCGCTGGAGATCTGTTGGCGGATTGGATTGTCTGACTGACCGACTGACTACCACCTTTTTGTATACGGTATTTCATTTGTTTTGATGTGATGTATACTGTGATGATTTATGTAGTTAGTTGTAGTTAAGGACTTAGTAAGAGTTGATACGCTTTAAAGTTCTGTGGTAAAATAATTGTTATATTGATTGTATGATTAATACTGGGTTTACGCTACACTGAATGAACGGACAAACATTGCGTGACAAAAGTCACTTCGAGTTCCCTGAACTCCTTTACCAGGCTGGACTCTTTTTAGGCCCGAGTTACAGGACATTTCTGGAGGAACCAGAACTCATTGTGTTATATTATTTATTATGTGTGTGTAATCATTGATGTTGCTAATACAACCCACGCAAAATAATATAGTTGTTTTTGAAGTTCTTTTCAATGTTTTAAGGGTTTATGAAAAGTGTATTTCCATCCTGACTTTTACATAAGTCCTTTGTATTGGTGTAGACTTGACGGACCAGATGGGACTCATTCCCTCCCAAACCAAAAGGAGAAACCAATGTTTTCTCTGGTAGGCACAACCTACCTGGCACCCCTATAAATAATAACCTCAAGTCAAAACCGTTACAGTGTGTGTTTATGTGTTTAAACCAACCTTCCTGGACATGGTTGCCCCTCAGGCAGCTCTGTAACTCCTGATTCTCCATCTGTAGATGCAATACCTGGGCCTGCAGCTCCTCGCACCTCCTCCTCTGCTTCTCCACCTCCTCCTGCACCTTCTGCTGGGGGACAAGGAGGAGCTGTTACAGACTCTGGGTTAGGAGGAGACACACAGCATACCCACCATAGAAATAGAATGACATTCTAGTCGTTATATTTATATGGTACCCATTACCATTGACTTCTAGTGAACTCATTGCCCAATACCAGAGGAGTCTACAGGTACTTGGTGGTGAGGAAGAATAGGCTCCTAATTAAATCAAATATATTGATAGCTACTGAGTGCTAGCTGAAGAATGTTCCAAGTGAAAGAGAATCGGTGACGTCACTTGCTCTGAGACCTTGAAGTAGTAGTTCCCCTTGCTCTGCAAGGGCCACGGCTTTTGTGGAGCGATGGGTAACGATGCTTCGTGGGTGTCAGTTGTTGATGTGTGCAGAGGGTCCCTGGTTCGCGCCCGGGTATGGGCGAGGGGACGGCCTAAAGTTATACTGTTACACCAACAAGACCAATAACCGACAGTGTAATCAGGTGTGAGACAGAAGGGCAGGGCCCATGGTGTGGTGTGTGGTGCATAGACATGTGGTGTAGTGAAAACTGTAGTACCAACATGTTTCCTACTATCATATCAAATCTATGATCGTTGAGATCAGACCAGATAACAGTGACTTCCCTAATTATACTGCGATTTTGTGGGTTATTTTTTATTAAACACTGCACAATGCAGTTTCTCCAGAGATACATCTGATCAAGACCGAAATGTGCGATGTAGTAGGGAGTTGTAGTTTCCAACATGACAATATTCTACATAGCTCATTGCAGAAAATGTGGTAATTAACTACATTGACCACAATCCATTGCATGGGACTTTTATTGTTTAATTCTGCGTTGTTACAGCATTCGACCAACGTAATGCACAGTGCAGTTAATGTAATGTTTATTTTTATCAAACCCAAAATCCGTGATACATACTGTGGCAATAGCGACCTGTCAATAAAAACACACGAGGAACATCATAACGACAATAGCACGAGCGTCCATTCCGAACACACCATTCCGTGATGTTACATAACAAAAACGACATATAGTCTACAATTCGCTTAGGCTACTAATACAACTAAAATGGAGCCTTCTCTGTGTGGGGGAATAGTTGCCAGTGGTAGGTCTACACTGTACACATAATGCGTCACACAGATAACAAATATGTTTTGTGAGCTGTCACTTGCCACTCACTGAATGGGCATGATGAATAACGTGGCATACTAACGTGCAGCAAGTAGTATAGTTATTCAATTGTACCCTAGCCGTCAAAACAATTAAATTGCTACATTGTAGCAGCAACTCCAAATCACATATCGCTAATTGAAACGATACGTCACTGGAGGTATTATCTCCCATGTTACTACCATATTATTACCACCGACTCACCCGTTGTATTTCGCTCTTGCTTTCTTCGCATTCTTTCACATTTCTCGCCTTCTTCTGTGTCTGTACATTAAGTGTTTCGAACGCTTTAAGTAATTCTTCTTCTTTTGACTTGTGAGCATGGTTCCGCGATGCGAAGCTCTCCAAAAGTTCTAGAACTTTGACAATTTTAGGCACCAGTCCTGTGGCGCTCTCTTTACCGTAGCCGTCAATAAGTGTTTCCACTTCCGAGCCAATCAATTTAGCTATTTCGTATACATCGTCCACAGTTAGTGCTGAACATGTCCTTTCAAAACACACCTCTGTCTTCTTGACGTCTTGCTTTTGATCGTTTCTATCAAAATCCTTCTCCATTATTGCACAAGTGTGCAAGTGCACAAGTGTTACTATCGAAACCCAGAAATAAAAAGAACGTCGTTCTCACGGTGACATGACAGTTCCCCGGTGAAAGAGTCGAAACACAATTAAATCGAAAGTGTTCTCGCAATAAACAGCGCGATATGCTGCTGCATCTAAACTTAATGCATTCGTCAAATCGTCACCCTATGCTCGAACTTGACTCTGCATGCTTAGAGACTAGAACAAACCCGTTCAAACTTGAACCTCATTCGAGTATACGTCACACATTTTACCTAACCCTAGTCTAGAACATTAATATGAGGCCCAATTCAAATAAAAAACAGTGTACAAGTGCACAAGTGTTGGCCAATATTTCTGCTGGTGGCTTGTTTCCCTCCTACTTTCCTGACCAATGTAATAGGAGTGAGTCATTTATTGTACCTTAATTTAACTGGGCAAGTCAGTAGGCTACAAATTCTTATTTACAATGGTGGCCTACTGCCAAACCCGGATGCTGGGCCAATTGTGCACTAGTCCCTATGGGACTCCCAATCACGGCCAGATGTGATACAGCCTGGATTCGAACCACGGACTCTTGTACTGAGATGCAGTATCTTAGACCACTGCACCACTCAGCAGTCCAAGAAGCTCCTCTTCAAGAGCCACATGTAATGTTACGCTAGGTCGCCCATAATGCATCAGACAGTCTGAGCATACAAATTGGATTTCCTCTGAAGGCATGGGAAACGATCAATGATGCTGTACTGTTCTTTAACAGCAGCCATTGGTAAAATGGAATCAAACAAAATAGATCAAATGCAATTAAAAGGACAATCTACCCACATTTGTTTCATTGCCACGACAAATCAGAGTAAAAAAAAAAAACGTTTGTACTTTCTTTCTTTTGTGAATGCTAAATTCTTCATCATGGAGACAATGCCACAAAATAAAGGGTTCAGTCTTTGGCCAGTTTGCACCGTCCCATGAGTCCCATCTCAGCCACCAGTAAGTTTGACTGCAGACATCATGCTAAGTACCACATCAGTCAGTATCTCAGGTGTGTCCTTGCTATAAGATGGTGCTATTCACAAAATACATGATAACTGCACTCCCACACAAAAACTGAGACAACCAAACAAGGGCAAATACTTATAAAATGTTGATCTTTATTTTAACCCAAACCAAGTGTCCACAATGAATGCACAACATAGCAAGTGGGCAAGAGACTGCTAGCATAAACAGTACATATCAATTCCATTGTCACAGTTCAGTTTCTATGGGAGAGAAAAAAAAGAGCATTATGAATATGGTTAACTACCCATTTAAAGAAATGCCACAGAAAAATTAATCTTACAGCTATATCAACTACTACAGACTGAAGACAAACACAAATACCATTACACATTGGCAGCAATGTGTCAAAAGGAAAGCCATAAATGAAACGCAGTAGAATTCACATGCTGAAGCCTTATTGGAGAGATCAGAGGGGAGAGGGCAACCAAATGGAACAAACATAATTTTGCAGAAAACATACACAATGTGACATTGTGTCCTAAAAAGGTGGTACTAGGCTTACATACAAATTCCCCAATATCTTCAGGCCATCCCTATCAGTTGGTACACTCAGTCCATCACAGCTATGGAGATCACACACTCGTGAGTTTGCCATTGCTGTGCTGTACCTCATTTCCTTTCTCATGGAGCAGTAGTTATATTCATAACTTCATGGCTGGCTGGGTCAAATGATACGTCTGACTGTACTAGACAGGCCGCATAAGGATGTCCATATCATAGAAAATGTACAATAGAGAGGTAATCCTCTCATCTCTGAGCGGAGCGCCAGTCTCAACCATACATGTCCTCTCTGTCTGCATTGTAGATCTCTCCCTCCTGCAGGGAGGCAAAGTTGAGGAAGTGAGAGGGCCGATGGACCTCGTGGTAGAACTCCTTGGGGTTGGACAGCTGCAGGTCATACTTCATGTTGGGGTCGTGGCGAACACCTGAAAGAGGAAGAGAGGATGTATTGAGATGCACTATATTGCCAGAAGTATGTGGATACCTCTTTAAATTGGTGGATTTGGCTATTTCAGCCACACCCGTTGCTGACAGGTGTATAACATTGAGTAAAGACAAACATTGGCCTTACTGAAGAGCTCAGTGACTTTCAAAGTGGCACCGTCATAGGACCTTTCCAACAAGCCAGTTCATCACATTTCTGCAATGCTAGAGCTGCACCAGTCAACTATAAGTGTTGTTATTGTGAAGTGGAAACGTCTAGGAGCAACAACTGCTCAGCCACAAAGTGGTAGGCCACACAAGCTTACTCAACAGGACCGCTGAGTGCTGAAGCGTGTACAAATCGTCTGTCCTCGGTTGCAACGCTCACTACAGAGTTCCAAACGGCCTCTGGAAGCAACGTTAGCACAGTAACTGTTAGCCGAGAGCTTCATGAAATGGGTTTACATGGCCGAGCAGCCATACACAAGCTTACGTCCACCATGCGCAATGCCAAGCGTTGCCTGGAGTAGAGTAAAGCTCGCCAACATTGGACTTTGGAGCAGTGGATCGCTTCTCTGGAGTGATGAATCACGCTTCACCATCTGGCAGTCCGACTGACAAATCTGGGTTTGGTCGATCACAGGAGAACGTGATCTGCCCCAATGCATTGTGCCAACTGTAAAGTTTGGTGGAGGAGGAATAATAGTCGGGTGCTCTTATAATGGTTGGGGCTAGGCCCCTTAGTTCCAGTGAAGGGAAATCTTAATGCTTCAGCATACAATGACATACTAGACGATTCTGCTCTTCCAACTTAGTGGCAACAGTTTAGGAAAGTCCCTTTCTTGTTTCACCATGTACCCCAGTGCACAAAGCGAGGTCCATAAAGAAATGGTTTGTTGAGATCGGTGTAGAAGAACTTGACTGGCCTGCACAGAGCCCTAACCTTAACACCATCCAACAATTTTGGGATAAACTGGAACGCAGACAGCGAGCCAGGCCTAAATCTCCTAACATCAGTGCCTGACCTCACTAATGCTCGTGGCTGAATGGAAGCAAGTCTCCCCAGCAATGTTCCAACATCTCGTGGAAAGCCTTCCCAGAAGAGTGAATGCTGTTATAGCAACAAGGGGGGGACCAACTCCATAACTCCACGAGCAGCTGTCCACATCCCGATAACATGTTGATAATCAAACACTGCAAGCATGTGGTTGTAAAATGCTTATTCTCCTAATATGCTTATTTCCCTGATATGTTACACAGATGTTGAATTTCATTGTTTCAAATACACTAAGATTCAAAGACACTGATAACGGGCGTTAGCCATTATACAAGACTTTCCATTTAGCATGCTTTTTCAATCTAGGAATAGGTTTAATCTGTGTCTGCGAAATCCCGGGTTCTATGCACTACTCACCCATGAAGTTGTAGTTCCAGGAGACCTGTCCAGGCACCATGAAGAAGCCCAGGAAGCGATCAGACAGAAGCATCTGAACCCTCTCATAGTGGGAGGGCAGGTATCCCTTGGGGTTGTTGCCCTTGTCTGTGTTCTGTCTGCCCCACTCGTACCCACTGGGAGTCAGCTTGTAGGCCGTCAGAGTGCAGGAGCCGGGAGTGAAACTGGAAATGAATAAAGATGTTATATGGTAGTTAGCCTTGATGTACAGATGCAACTTGAATGTTAAGAAGAGTGATGCATGTATAGGTGGAGTTAATGAAGTAAAACCTTATTCAAATTAGCTGCTATATGTAGACTCACTGCTGATAAGAGTTAATAAAAAGCAAGTACAACAGTATCTGTCCTACCTGCAGGTGATGATAATGGTCTTCTCTCCATCCCAGGCGGGGTTGTCAGCCATGATCTTGGCGTGGCTGGTGACATCCTGGGGGGAGAGTTGGGGAGACTCATTGGGCTGGGTGTGGATCCAACCCAGGGGCTCCATCTCCTGTAGGCGGAGAAGGGGTAGAGAGGAGGTGAGACACAGGGGAAGCAGGAGTGCGTGTGTGTTCTGCCCTGATCAGGAACTGAACACTTCCAATTTCAAAGGCTACTTGGTATGAGCCTCAAAAACATAAAGACAGGGAAAATTAGCCATTGTCCATGGTTAATCACTTCCACGTAATGAGACATGACCCAGTAAACAGCATACCATCAAATCATATTATATGCTTGTATCTGAGCATGTGTGTTTATGTGTGAGTGTGTGTATGGTATCCCATAAGTCTGTACCTTGAGGTACTCGTGTCCTGGCAGCTGATTGGGTAGGTGGACGGTCTGATGCGTTCCCCACTGGGGTACCATGACAATACACCTGATCTCCTTCACCTGGGGGTTGTCAGGGGGACTGGTGCCGTACAGGTAACCTGCAATCTGGAGGCAGAGAGGATGCACACGTCAGCGACACACATTCAGACTGACCGATATATAAAAACTATACAATAGACATGATTGAGGGTACCAAATAATCCTGTTCTAGCTGTATAAGCAGTTAAGTACTTCATTCATATATAAAGAAGATTACAATAATATCTACAGAAATGTACAAAGAGATAACTAGGAGAGGTTACAGTGACGCAAACAGGATAAACAGTAGGCTGCGGTACTGACTTGGGCTCGCAGGTCTGAGATGCAGATGAACTTCTTGAGGACGTTCTTGGGCAGGATGTAGGTGTAGCCCGTCTCCTTGATGTCATCAGACGACACGTAGATGTGGTTGGTCCTCAGGTGCAGGTTGGCAGCAGAGATGGCCCTGCAGGAGGAAGTTATCAAAGAGCCATTATTGGCGCTCCATTCACCTCCGAAGCTATGGCCTTGATTTCACAACTCCTGCTTTGAGGAATAACTATAATATAACAATCAAAATGCTCCAAAGTGTACTACATTCCCTTGTCAGCACCAAGGGTGATTGGAAGGATATACAGTGCATTCGTAAAGGATTCAGACCCCTTGACATTTTGTTACGTTACAGTCTTATTCTGAAATTCATTTTTTTTCTCTTCCTCAATCTACACACAATACCCCATGACAAAGTGAACATAGGTTTAGAATTTTTGGCAAATAAAATAAAAAACAGAAATACATTATTTACATAAGCATTCAGACCCTTTGCTATGAGACATTATCATGTTCCCACTGATCATCCTTGAGATGTTTATACAACTTGATTAGAGTCCACCTGCGGTATATACAAATGATTGGACATGTTTTGGAAAGGCACACACGTCTATATAAAAGGTCCCACAGTTGACAGTGCATGTCAGAGCAAAAACCAAGCCATTAGGTTGAAGGAATTGCCGGTAGAGCTCCAAGACAGATTTGTGTCAAGGCACAGACCTGGGGAAGGGTACCAAAAAATGTCTCCCCCCTACATACCTGACTCTCCATTCTGTCTTGGAGGAGAAGGTCTGTGTCTCATAGTTGGAGGTTGTTGAGGTGATGATCTCGTCTCCGTGTTTGTTGACTGTGCGTGTCTGCGTGGCAGTGAGCTGGGACTGCTCCTTGGTCTGCTTCTCAATCTCAGCAATCTGCTGGCGCTGCTGGGACGGAGCAGAGATCTCCATGCCCAGGATGATGTCACGGATCTCAGACTGGGTCAGAGATGCCACGTTCACGCTGGAGAGTTCAGAGAGTCCAGGTCAGATATGGTTGAGGGAGATTTGGGATTGAAATGCATGCTCGCTTGTAGTGGGTATCCTAGATGTTACTTGATTCCATAAACATTTTCGCAAAAGCTTATTGAGATGGTTAGAGATTTTTCTTGTAGGTGTTGTGAACTCTCATAATAGCAAATGGAAGTTAATATACATATGACAGCGTTGTGAAGCTTCATGACAGCTTTACAAAGGCCACCACAGACATTATAGCCACTCACTTGTTCTTCTTTCCATAGTCGGCCAGGATGAGGTCTTTGAGCTGCACCTCCACCTTGATCCACTCCTCATCGGTCAGCGTGGGCCAGATGTGGTGAGGCTCTGTGATGGTGGTCTTATCGGGCTTCAGGATCACCTTGGCACGGTCGTTGTTCACATGGAGCGCCCTCAGGATCAGGATGAGACGGGAGAACGCCTAGAGACAGGAAACAGAGCCACACTGGTTAAACAGGGGTATGACAGAAACGGCTCGCCCAACAAAGGTTTTGCACTCCAGAAGAGCTTCTAGAATGAGAAACAGGACTAGACATTGTTGATATTTATGGCATCATTCTTCAGTTAGCCGGCTCCTATGTATACAATACACTTAATTTTTTTATAAACATTAACCGCTAATCGCTAGATTTGGCAGAAATCGCTGTTGAATCCTTTTTAGTTTTATTCTAGTATTATCGGTCACAGGAAGTGAACAGCCACTCACGCCTTGAACCAGTCAGTCTACTACCACCACCTTGCTTAAGTCTCATTCTTGTACAAAAATAGTAGGAAGTAGACTAACGGTGTAGGAGGAGATGGTCTTGAGCCAGTCGTCATACAGGTTGAACAGGACCATCTGAGGCTCGGTGGCCTTCAGGATTAGGTCTCCAAACTTCTCCACCTTCAGACAGGCCTGGAAGGGCAGCTGCAGCTCAGAGCCCTTGATCACAATGTTGGGGAAGTCCAGCAAGTGGACCTGGGAGGAGAAAGGGATACAAATAAAATGTTAGGTTGTAAAGAGATTGTGATTGCTACACATTGGTCATCTCAGTTTTTCAATCATCTCAACCGTATCAAAATGTATCACAGAGAAAGAAGCGTGATAGTCAAAATATTTATCATCTCAGTCAAGTACTGATCTGTAAATTGGGCAGATTAACGCTATGTCTATATCAATGAGGTGCAGTGTAATCAATCAATGTAATAATTGTGAGGTATGGGGTATCACCTCGAGGGGGTCCAACATGCCCTTCCTGGTGACAATGATCTGTTTGGGCTGCTCCTCCACAGGAAGGGAACGAATCAGAGCAGCCACCTCCTCAGCTGTCTTCCACTTCGCCAGCTATAAAAGGGAGAGAGAAGAGAAGGAAAGAAAGAGGGGAGGAAAAGTAGTGAGGACATTGAGCATAACTAGTCTTTCATAAATGTTTTATTTGCTCCTTTCCAGAGTCTGATTGCCCTGTGCATTGCTAAAGAGAGTAAAATGTATTTTTCATTTGAAGACGAACCTGTCCCAGACGTTTCTGTCCGGCCCACACAGAGGTGTGGATGATCTTGAGGAAGAGCTGGCCTGTCCTGGGGTTGAAGATGAAGATTGCTCCGTTGATGGGCTTGGTGGTCAAGTTACCCTCAAACGTCTGCAAGGACAGAGCAGGAGTATTTACATGACCGAAGATAGACAGTGTGTAACATCCTGAGACTAGTTACCTAACAGTATATATTTTCAGAAATGTTTCATTGTCTGAAAATGTTACAGTAAAAAATATTCTAGGAGGTACACTGCTGTGCCAGAGAATCCAACCCATAAAATTAGAAGCCCTAGAACGTTGACATGAATCTCAGAATGTCGGTTCTCTAATAATTCTAAATTCTAATTCAGCCCCAGACTCCTCACCCACCTTGTGGATGGTGACACGGTATACGTTAGTGTCGTCCACAAACCAAATGATCTGATTGGAGAAGAGCTCGCCGTAGTTCTGGGAGGACAGGTAGGGCTCAGTGGGCTCTGAGGAGTAGAGCTGCAGACCCTTACGGATGCGCTCCCTCAGGACGTACAGAGCAGGGTTGGCCTTCATGATCTTAGCCATGGCCTGCTGGATCAGGGGCTTGCCTCCCGGGAACCAGTTACCGTACCCACTGGAGAGACGGGAGAGAGGTAGGGAGGGAGGAAAGAAAGAGGGTGGCTGGTGAGTTCCTATGTCATGTGATAAATGTAAACAAACAAGTGTTCAGTAACACCCTTGAGCTCACGTGTGTGAGAGGGCAACTGTTGACAACTATACAAGACTACTAGCTACGCTAACAACATTTCCCATCACTTATCATGTGGACATTAGTGGTAATGCTAGAACTCATGTCTACAGGCTAGCAAATGTATCAATTACTTGTCATGCAGACATTAGCAGAAATGCTAGCGTAGCTATGCTTACCTGTGGAGGTTGTAGGCAAGGTCGATGGCGATGAGCACCCCGGTGGGGGAGGGGTAGATGCTCATGTTGTCTGTGGTGTAGTCCAGGAACTTGGCTCTGGCGTAGCGCTCGATGTCGTGAGAGTCGTAGTCTCCCCAGCGAAGCTGTATGTCGATCCAGTACTTCTGGGTGGTGGTGCTGTCCATCACATCCCTGAAGAGGGAGAGAGGTCAAGGATGAATTAGTACTAAGACAGAAATAAGGTCTTGATGTCGTGAGAGTCGTACTCTCTCTGGCAAGAATAACTTGGCTTCTTGTAAAACTTGGATCTATTATGTCATGGAAGTTTGGAAGCCGTTTCCATTTTGAGATGGCACATTAAAATGGATACCTGCAAAACATAGCTCATGTCCAACCAACAAAGACACAGCTTCAGTGTTAACCTGGAATAAGGTAAAAAAAAAAAACTGTAGCGTCGTACTTTGAGTCAGCGAGCAGGGAGGGGCGTGAGACGTTCCACTTGTAGGAGGCGAAGAGTAGTATGTCGGCGCAGGAAGAGTTCATCTTGTAGGACTTCCTGGGGTGAATGGTCTCTTTCTGCACTGTCTCGATCTCCAGGGCATCCAGCTCCTGGTCAAACACCTACACAGACAGAGGAAACAGATTTTTTTGAAAAGTTTCATATGATAAAAATGTACTTTTCAACCACGTTTTTTGTGTGATGTTGGTAGAGAATGTCCTTATTAAAATTTATTTGGGTTCTGCAAGTTATTGCTGCCTGGAAAGGCATTGAAGGGAAAGGTACACAAACGTATCATTGGAGTCTACAGCCATGTCTCAAGATCATCCGGCTTCCTGTGATCCCTGACTGAACCAAATACATCAAGCTGGAGATAAAAGTACCTGACAGAGATCCATGACGACGCTCTCGTGGATCTTCTGCCACAAGTGAGCCCTGAAGATCTGGATGAGGGAGATTTTCAGGGTGGGGATCTTTCCGTGCATGAAGATCCCGGTCAGATCCAGCTGCACCTGGAAACCCACGTACACCTAGAGAGGACAGAGTACAGAGCGTGATTGTGAGTTAAGAGTGACAATATAAGACACAAAACCAATCTGGGATATGCATCCGTGTGTATGTGTGTGTGTAATCAGGTATTCACGTTGGCCCTGTTGATGGTGGGGGACCACCAGAGGGTGAAGCGACGGTTGGGGATCTGGTTCAGACCAGATCTCTGGGCGTTGGTCAGCTTCTTCCACTTCATGGACTCCTCAAAGCCACTGGCTTTCTCCCTGTGGTGAAGTAGAGATAAGGCTGGAGGTCAGCTAGGTAAAACCCCACATCTACATTATGTTATACTGCAATAAATGTCTGAGCATGAATAACATAAATACGTAAAATGCACGCACACAAACATGCAACAATAACCTACGTCACGTAGTGAATGAGTGTGTGGTACTGACCAGAAGAGACCCTCCCAGGTGGGGAAGTAGGTCCCTTTGAAGAGTGTGTGTTCCAGGATGCCCTCCACCCCTCCCAGAGCCTGGATCATGTCTGTCCTGTAGTTGTTGAGGTTCCACAACTTCCCGTCGTGACGCTGGTGGGTCCACCAGAACGGGTTCTGCTTCAGCACCTACAGGACAATCAGACAGAACAGAGTTAATGTTCTCCTTCACAACCTAGGACACAATGAGAAAGAGCATCACCTTAATGCCTGGACATACGCTGAAGGCTTTTACCAGAGTTTAATAACTTTTGTGAGAGTACCACCTGGTTACTGTTTTACCTGGTACTGTTTGAAGTCAGTGCGGACCCTCCAGCCCTTGTCGTAGGCCAGCGTGTGTCTGTCCTTCTGGAACAGGGTGTTGATACGGGGGATACCTCTGTCCCAAGAGTCCTCTAAGTCCTCCAGGGTCAGACGCCTGACAGGAACACAAGACATCTATCACCTCTCATAGTACTAAACCTCTGAACCGTATGACCATCTAGTTAAAGAATATGGAGCGAAGGCTACATTTACACTTTGAAAAGTCTTCTCCTTAGCAAAACCTCTAAAATGTGGAGTTCTACATTCTGGCAGGAACCATCCGTGCAGTGTGTGATTAAGAACGCCAAGTGGAGCTTAAATCCAGCCTACATGGGGACCAGGGGTTGAGATAGAGGTCTTGCCTGTGTAGGTGTTCAGTACCTGTTCTGTGCGATAGCCTCCTGTCTCTTCAGGGCGTACTCTGCCCAAACTCTCTGGGAGTCGATGAACTCACTCTCCCAGGGCTGGATGTAGCGGTACAGGTTAGGAATCAGCTGGTCCTCCTCGTGGCTCATACCGGACCGGAAATGGGTGATGCCAACGTCAGTCTGCTTTGACCACCTGGGGGAGAGGGAGGGCAGCAGGACAAGATGGGTTAGTGGCAGGAAGGAAAACTTCCCTCTAACTCGTAATTTAAAACATGTATTAATATGTAATAACTACATTTCAAAGAGGAAGTAATGCAACCAGGTCTATCTTCATTAGTCAACTAGCAATGTCACATCATTATCCAGCTCACATTTCTATCAATACCATGTTCTCTAAGTTTGCAGTAAGTAGACTTTGTTAACCTCATACAGGAACATTTATGACCCTTTTTGGACAAATCCTAGCTTCTACACACTCTGTATTTTGCGTTTACCTCAGATCCGACTGTGGGATGAGGACGTGTCCCATGGACAGCATGCCCAGCCCTCCCAGCTCCTTGGGGGTGTAGAAGACTACAGGGGGGAAGCGACTGGGCATCTTGGAGTTGAGACCGATCTTGATACGTGTCTGGATCTTGTTCTCACATTTCACCAGCAGGTCCAGCAGCTCCTGGGTGTTGACCACCGCCTCACGGAAGTACGTCATCAGCCCTATCAGAGCCGTGTTCCACTTGTTGACAATCTGAGGGGAGATTGGGGGGGTTAATGTATTTCGACATTAGTACGGTTCTCATAACTACTGTTATGAACCCAACTAATGATGAATTTCATTTTGACAACAGATTTCTTTAGTTGGTATACTTCTATATAAAATGACAGAACCTCAGTGAAGAAAGAAACAGTGATGTTTTGTAAAGGAGTTGTTTACCTTGGTAAAGGTGGTGGATCCTGAGGCCATGAGGATCTGTCTGACTCTGTTGTGGAACCGCTGCATGGACTCATCATCCACACGCAGGAAACACTGGGCAGTACGCTCTTTGGTCACCTACACACACACAGCAAGAACAGCCTTGTCTTAGTACAAGGGACAACAGCGTAGCAGCGTATCAGTTCCAGTCAGCCACGGTGATGAAGGTCTGACTATCTGGTGGCAGCTGCCATGATCATTTAGCACACCACTGTATCACCATGGGGGCGAAGGACAGGGTCAACTGGTATAAACTCAGTTTAAACTGGGTATAAACTAAGTTAACCAGGCAACATCCCTCTTCCTCCAGCCTTTCTCTCTCCATCCCTCCGTTTCCCCTCTCACCTCGTTCTGCAGGTTCCAGACTCCGTCCTTGTGGGTGAACTCCTCGTAGCTGGTGCGACACTTGGGCAGGATGCGGCACTCGAAGCCACACATGTTGAAGAGCAGGTTAGGGTTGTCTTTGCTGTAGACTGACACAAAGCTGTTCTCCCATTGCACCGTGGTCACAGAGCGAGGCAGGCGGTTCTTAATGTCCCAGAACACAGCACGACCCCTGGACAGTTACAGAGAGGGAGGGACAACTATTATTTCACAAGATAGGAGTATCGCTGTTCCTCCCATTCAAGTTGCTGGTTTTAGGTTCTAAATATCAGAGTAAGAGCTCAACAGACACTATGAAAGCTTAAACAAAGTTTATTCATCCCAGAGGATAGAACAGCTGAACAGACCAAGAAGTGGTTCTACCAGTGGTGGTATATATATATATATACACACCCCAATTTGGGGTGGAGTCTCCTCCTTCTTACTAAACATTGCATCTTTATTGCTAGGCAGGAAATTAAGTGATACGGTTAATAAAGTGTTCCTTCTCCCTTAATGTGACCTGACCTCAACCCCCTTCATCACTAAACCACGACTCTCTCCCCTTATCACTGCTGCCACATGTGATCGTTTCCCCTACACTCAGTACATTCCAAGATTAATTGCACTGACCATTCCTCCTACAGATACCCATTAACTTCTGGTACAGACCGTAGACTAATCGCACCCCTGATGTGTCTAGCACAACTAATGATTAATAATATTCAATGTTTGGAAACAAAGATAAGTCCAAAATGCAGTGATTCTGCAGAGCTCAACTGACAATGCAGACTTCTGAAGCTGAATTAACCAGAATCCCAACATTGGTGAAGCAGGGAAAATAAAATGTGGTCTCACATCAGTACATCTCACACGAGTCCTGCATTATTTTCTCAGCTACTGTTCCATATAAAGAACAAGCAATATGGGGGGGGGGGAACAACGACTCACAGGTTGACGTCGTGCTTCATCAGTCTCATCCTGGCGTCTCTGGGCCAGCACTTCTTGTTGTTGTAGCCCACAATGTTCTCATTGTTGGGGTCAGGGTGCTCCGTTAGGTACCTCTGGATAAGGTCCCTGGCCTCATCAGCTGAGAACCTGGAAGAAGGAGAAAAGAGCAGGACACGTCAATCACTGAGCTTCTACAGATTTCAACAGATACCTACATGGATAAGTCTAAGCCGTTAGTCTGCACCAAGTAAAATTTGTGTGTGTGTGTGTGCGTGTCTCTTTTGCTCCTACTCAGGTATTTGATGTAGCGTCAGTTAAGGAGTACTAACTTCTATCTAAGGTGTTGTGTTGCTGTTTTGTACCTGAAGAAGATATGTATGCGGTCGATGTATCTGCAGTAGAGGCGGATGGGGTGGGCACTCTCTGTGGCTGTATCCTGGAAGGACAGGAAGTCGTTGGGCATCTGAGGGGGTCCAGCCATCTCACTGGCCCGGTGGAGGCCCAGCACCAACAGGTCCATGACCAGGCCGTAGTACTGCACGATGAACGAGGCAAACTGCAGACCACGGATGATACCGTACGAGTTGGTGTGGTTCATGTCCTGGGATGGGAGAGAAAAAGGATATTTATATAAACAACTAAACAGTTAGTAGCGAAAAGTAAAAAGGTAGAATATCAAACAATGCCATCATTTAACTGACAAAAAAGACCAGCACAAGATCTTCGTCATTGCTTTTGAATGAGGAAAATTGGAATCTCAGTTTACTTCCTGAATTGACTCAAATTAAATTGACTTGATCCAAACCCTGCACAACAAACCCCTCTTCGAGACAGCAAGGTGTTCTCACCTTGTAGTTGATGACCACATTGTTCTTGGCAGTCATGTAGTCAGCGATGTTGTGGTCCACGATGAGACGCAGCAGTCTGTTGAGCAGCGTCAGATCTATTTTCTCATACATCTTTTCATAGCGAGACTCCAGCATCACGTTACACTCTCCCTCCATCGTCTCCCACACATCCTGCAGGTTGTTGATGCCTGGTTACAAAACACGAGGGAAAAACACTCTGATTTGTATCCTACAATGAATGGATATAGAATTATTGAAAGCGTCGAACAGAAACGATTGCAGAGGGCATAGATACCTTTTCCTATTATACAATATGCATTGGCTCTGTGAATACACATACAGTACATAAATACAACTACTATAAACACACAAAATCTACCCAACCTAGTCCTCACCTTGGCACCACTTGTAGACGAGGAGTGGAGGAGGCTCTGTGTCAGCTGGTTTGATCCAGGGGGGGAAGAGACGTCGTTTGTCAGCCTCATACCACAGGTACTGGTCCAGGTAGGCATCCGTGATCTTCTCCAGGGGCTCCACATCATACACAGGCACCAGGTGACTGTACAGGTCCATGAACTCTATGCCAACCTAGAGAGAGGGGGAGGAGAGCAATTGGAGTGGAATGGGTGAGTGCTAAGTTCATAGAAGCGAGATAGATTTGGTTCTTAGGACAGTTAACTTGGTCAACTGAAAGTTCAAATCATCTCCATATAGTTAGACGAAAAGGGATGAAATTTAGAGGGTGGCTTAAGCAAAAAGCCCAGTGTGTATTTAGAGTTGGTCCTGGGACTAACCTCTTTGAAGGCTCTCTGTGTGAGCAGGTGCCGTTTGATTCTGGACAGGGCCTCGTGAGGGTTGTCATAGGCCTGCTCTATCAGCCCCAACTCCTCTCTCTGAGACTGGTTCAGCCTGGACTTCACACTGGGAAGAGAAAACAACCACACGGTCAAATCACTGCAAGATACCCTAGCAGAAAGGATCTAAAGCCATCTTTTTCAGTACATGTTCCCTAACAGAAGGCTACAGGGAGTTAGTGTGTGTTACCTGTAGGCCTCTTTGAGCCTCTCCAGAGCCAGGATGAGCAGTTTGGTGTCGTGTTTGTAGGACAGTGGGGGGAAGGGGATGGGGGAGAAGCGTCTGCTCTCCAGCCAGTGGACTGTTGTGGTGTAGATGGCCACAGCCTCCTCTGCTGTGATGTATGGACCATCCTGGGAGACACAGCTGACACATTATACACACTGCATATGGCAATATGAAGTCATAGGAACCAAGTTACCAGTTTTGGTACAAATAAATAAGCCGTACCATTACATTCGATTTTTCTATAAACAAACATCCCATATATACACACACATTTTTTAAAACAAGTGTCAGAGTATTATACTACCGACTCAGCCTGTTCTTGAGAGACTGGTGGCCCTGTTAACTCTGCTGGTTTGCTGTTGCATGGCTGAATTGTCTACACTCCTCACAGCAGAGAAGGTAGTTGCACAATAGAGATAACTATGTGTTCTACCTCTATGGTTGCAACAGCTATGCACTTATTTAGTGCCTTCCATGCCATAAACGAGGATCATAGTGTGTGCTGTATTACCTTCAGGTAGTTGTGCTGCCTCTCCTGCTCAGCCTTCAGGTACAGACGGGTCAGTCTGCCCAGGTTCTTCTTGCACACAGTCTTGTCCACGGTTGCGCCGCGCCTGATTCGCTCGCGGTTGTAGTGGGCTGTGTTGGTCCACCAATCAGCTTTGGCCTTCACGTAGCGTAGGATCATGTTCTCGATGGGTGTGGGCAGGCCTGGGACCTGGAGGATCGACATGGATTAGATGTGCCAAAAGCTGTCCCAGTACTGGATAGGTGTAAATGAACTACCTTCCAGTAATGGCAAATGTTGAACCTTTCAGGAAAACAAGTTATGTTTATTGCTTACAAAATCATAATTGCTGAAGACAACTGAGTTTGTTGAAAGATTATATTTCTATAACAAGTCACCAATAAATATTCTTAAAGCAAACATTCCCTGAACTGCTCCTACCTTTCTGGCAGTAAAATCAAGCACACAAGACCCTGAAATGTTGCCCCAACATTCATTTCCCCCTATATGCTGCCTCATGCCTTTTCATCTCTATAATCTCATACCTTCCAGGGGATGTTGGCCTTCCAGCAGCGCCAGGACTCAGAGAGGTGCTGCAGGATGGTTCTGGCCTTGTTCTGCTTGATGCCCTCAGGCATCATGTCCAGGATGTCGTGCATCACGGCCGCACGCAGCTCCAGGTCAAAGTGGGACTCCACACGCTGCTTCGTCACAGTCTTCGCCACGCCCTTGGAGTGACGACCTGTTGAAGGGGACATCCACGATTGGTTGATTGACTGGTGTTCCCAATCAGTACATCAGTAGGAGAGCTTCTCACGATCCACAGTGAATTCATTTGCGTTTTCTTGACGTCATAGTTCATGGTCCTGCTTTTTCCCTCTCCTCACCCTTCACAAGCACACTTATCAAAATATTTACTTTTCAAGGGCTCAAATGCAACTGGGTAAGCAAGTAGTTAATTGATAGGCCATTGTGCCTCATGTGATAATTAGTATCACAAACAGTTCTAACATCACTTATGATAAAGGGAAGTTAAAAGGCCTTACCTTCAAACTGCCTGGCCAGCAGGTTGCCCAGCCATCTCTCCAGCAGAGGGGTGATGCCCCTCATAAAGAACAGCCACACTCTCCATCCTGGTGCCCAGAACCCACAGCCTGGACCCTTACCCACTGGACCCTGAGAACACACAGCAAAACACATACCTTCAACAACAAACTCAGCCTTTAGTTGTGTTCCAATATAACCACCAATACATTTCAGAGCAGATGTGTTACTTAGTGGCAATAATGGAAAATTGTTCCTTTACGAAATCGACAACATAGGTAATGTTTGTGTGACCATTTACATGGATATAAGTGTGTGGGTGTATACTCAGTACTCACAGTGTTGAAGCGGTAGTAGATGAGGTGCTTGAGGTCCTTGCACATCCGGATTTGTCTCATCAGCTTGTACTTGTAGCGGTACATGCCAGTCAGCTGGCCCACGTGGGCAAAGATGTACTGCAGCCCGTCTGCCAACTACAGACCAAGGAGGAAGTAGGGAGAAACAATACATATTTAAAGTCTTTCCTAATAGGTTTGAATTTCTAACAGGCACTTCCAATTGTGAGCCAAAATCAAATCATGCTATTTAACACCAAATAAAGGAAGATTTTATTGGGGCTTTGATGTTATTCAAGTGCTGTGTTGCTGACCTGGAAAGCATCCACGTTGCCCAGTCTGTACTGCACGTGGCTGTCCACCACCAGCTTGCTGAGACGCAGCACCTCTCTGCACAGATGGAAGGCATTCCCGAACCTGGACTTCTTACGTTCCTGAAGAAAAGACAGACACCATATGCACATTCACCAGGGCACAAGGTTATGGACTGCATTTAGATAAAAATATGATAAGTAGAACAAACATGCCTCTGACACGTAATGTAAGGTTTATTCATGACATTTCTATCTGCAAATTTCCAAAGTTGGCCAACACCACTACTAAATTGTTAACTCGTTGCAGGTTAGATAAAACATGCTTGTAATGCAGCATGTCACAAGCACCCGTTAATATTGTGCTACACAAATTAGGATTTAGTTACACAATGTTGACAACTAAGAAGGCCTGCGGTAAGCCGGGGGTTGGACAGGACTTCTCTCCGTCTTGCCCCTCTTACATCAGTTGGCATCTAGTTTGTCTGGTTACCTTCGTGGTGAGGGTCTTGACAGGCTTGAGGTTGAAGTTGTAATCCAGGTGCAGGTAGTTGAGGTTCTTGCGGTGGATGAGCAGGTTCAGCATGTTGTATCCCTGTCTGCACACCTGCAGGCCCACCTCCACCCAGTCCAGCTTAGTTGACTGGAAGAACTTGGTGGCTTTAAAGGAACGAAACAAGTACCTGGTAGGGGAGGACAGAGGAGGCTGGTCAGATTGTTGTACTTGTGGTATATTTTTTCCACAAAATTGTGCTGCAAATAGTAAATGTCAGTTATTTTTCCATATCAAACATCTACAAACAATCATTGATGAAATTGGGGGTTAGTTTAGTAACTTGAGAATCATCATTGATGCTTACCTCTTCTTCTGGGCCTTGGGTGGTCTGTGTTTGAGAGCGTTGAGTACATAGTACTTGAGCAGTTTCTGGTAAGACACCCGCACCTTCACTGGCTGGCCGGCTGGGCAATGCTCACGATACCTGACATGGGAGGCAGTCAGGCAGACACTCACTAATTAGATTTTCATTTAGTATTACCATGCCATCTTTATTAGGTTTACAATATCAGCAGAGACAAGAGAGTTCACAGATTTAGCAGTCATCTTCAGTCATTAAAGGTCTATGTAGGACACGTTACTGAGTATTTATTGTAAGAGAAGGTTTCCAATGACTTACCTGGTTTAAAAAAGGCAATAAATACATTTACACAGCAATATCAATTCCCATCCTACATCAACATTACCAAATAATGTTATTTGAGTGTTTCCTCACCAGTTCTTGATGAGTGGGATGTCGATGGCCCGCCTGGTCCTCCCAGAGCGCAAGTTGAAGGGGCGTGGTGCCCAGAGCAGAGCGATTCCATTGGCTGTGTTGTCTGTGTAGAGGGGTGTCTCCTTCAGGAAGGGCTCCACGTACTCTGGAAGCTCAAACTCTTCGTCATCCTCTGGCAGAGGCTCCTGACTCTGTATGGGGTGTGAGTATGTGTGAGAGATGTTGGGGGGGGGGGGGGCAAAACAACAGGAGAACACTACAATAAAGAAGTATCTGCTATTAGTTGACTCCTCCAATCTCAAAATAGGTGTTTGAATGCTGATGGACCAACTGCAGCACAGATTCTGTTCAGCCAGTAACCCACCATCCAATTCAATTTTCCTCCAGTCGTTACGCACTTGCAAGCAAACCAATGCAAGTGCGCCTTTGTGGGAGGGCTACTAGCTAGGTAGATACAATTTGAGAAAACATTTCTGTGCCCTAGGCAAGACTGTGTTAAAAGAGCTGCTTGGGCAGGGTTCATTACAATTCAAGAGGGATTTGTCTGTGAAGGGCAATTTGGTTGCAGTGCATAACGTACTGTCCATTAAAAACAACACATACCTTGACTGAGTGTCTGTGGGAGATGGGGTTGATCAGGGGGTCAAAGTAAAACGCTGGCAAATCAGGATCCTCAGTCTTGATGAACACCACATTGGGAGTGTGGTACCTACAGAAACACTTGTCAGCATTGGTGGCATATCACCCAAATGTGTGCATGTCAATAGGAGGTTTCCATTTGTAGAATCTAGGAGGATGTTCTGGGGCCTGTATGAGATAGACAGTAATGTCAGTAGAGGGCATCTTTCTCACCAGGTGAGGTGAACGTGGTGGGGAAGGTTGTTGTACAGGTATGGGAAGGCAATCTTGTACTCCGTCCTGATTGGCTGTCTGATGATGATCTTGTTGATGTCGTTGAACTCGTTCCAGTCTTCATCTCTGAGATGGGAGAAGAGAGTTCAGGAACAGATACTTCCACAGTGTAATGCCCAAAAGCCACCACAAGTTAGACAGCACTAAAAATATTTATTTGAGCGATTCAGCAATGTACTTAAGAGTCCCCACTAAGGAGTAACAGACTAAATATCCCAGCTCTTACTGGAGGTTGATGTCCCTAACTAGGGGTTCAAACTTAGGTCCCCCGGGGATGGCCATGTTGAGGGCCTTGGAGGTGAAGAAGGCCTTCAGGTCAAACAGGTAGAAATAGTTGTAGTCCACCAGGTCAGTCAGCAGCTGGTTGGCCAGACGGTACAGCGTGGACATCATGGGCAGGGTGAACTGCCAACGCCTGTACGTGGTCCCGTTCACATACCTGGGGTTGAAGGGAAGGTGAGAAAGGCAGGTTCATACAAGGACAAAAAGAAAATAGACAACCAATCTAGTCGTGTTTTAGCTTGAAGAACACTTGACTGATTTCAACTTACTCAGAACTTGTGCTAAACCAATCAAGACTTGTGTTTAAATACTGTGGCTTACATTAAGAGGTTTCAGGTCATTGGTACACTGTGATAATATTCTGATGACCACCAGGCAATAGTTTAAACTGTGTAATTTGAAAATAAATGAAACTCAGTGAGCAGGTGTCCTTTACACATCAGAACTGCCCTTTACACATCAGGACTGCCCAGAGAGAAACCAAAACAGGCTTCGCTGCGACTCACTTGTTGGCGTCCTTGAGGGGCTGGTGTTCGTAGAGCCACTCAGCCACGGAGGAGTCCTCTTCTGCATCCAGCTCCATCTGGATGGCCTCCAGTGGCTCCACATCCAGGATGTTATCAGCGTAGTCCAGCGGAGGTTCCTCATCGTCAAAAGGAGGGAAGCGCATACGCTTGAAGTGACGACGGTCCCTCTTCTCACGACGCATCATGATCCACATGGCGCTACGGAGAGAATTTAACTAGCAAGCGAACGAGGATAATCTAGGTGGTTTGAGGCATCTATGGCTAACTCTAGTTTAAAAAAAATCTAAATAGGACTTTAATGGAAACTAAGCATGCTTAAATCCATAAACAGTCCTCAATTGTTCATTCACTCTAAAAATTACACCAAAACAGAAATAAAAACATGCACGAACAGAATATTAGTCCGTCTTACCCCCACTGGGCGATGTAGACAGGCTCTATGACCCAGGGGATCTCGTTGACGAAGGAGATGGCTCCAGTGATGTGGTATAGGACAGGCACGTCTCTGATCTGCTCCCAGGGCATGGGCATGTTCTCCAGTAGCTTCAGCACCGCGTGGGGCATGTACTTCAGAGCTCTGTGGAGAAGACCGCACAAAAAGGAGAGATGGGAAGATTAGTGGAGACAGAGGAAGTGGTGTGAGCATTGCTTGAAAAGGAGGACGGGGGCATAGTTAGCAAACCACAAAACATTTTATTTATCAAATGCTTCGTAAACAACAGGTATAGGCTAACAGTGAAATGCTTACTTTCCTCTCCTTTTGTGTGGCTTCCGTATGCATGTGTGCGCATGTCGTGTGTGTGTTAGAATGTCAGTGTAAGTATGCCGGGTCCTGTTGGTTCTAGACACAGCTGCACTGGCACCGCTTGCTGTGTGGTAGCAGAGAGAACAATCTATGACTTGGGTGGCTGGAGACTGACCATTTTTGGATGGCAGTGAGCTTGGCCACAGTGATGTACATGGCCGTACTCAACACCTTGCAATCAGGTGCCTTACAATTGCCGTACTGAGCAGAGATGCAGCCCGCCAATATGCTCTCAATGGTGTAACTGAGGATCTAAGAACCCATGCCAAATCTTTTCAGCCTCCTAAAGGGAACTTTTCAGCCTCCTCTTCACAACTGTGTGGGTGTGGGTGGACCATGTTAATTCCTTAGTGATGTGAACACCGGGGAATTGAAGCTCTTTACCCGCTCCACTAAAGTACAACCAATGTGGGTGGGGGCATGCTTGCCCCTCCATTTCCTGTAGTCCACGATCAGCTCCTTTGTCTTGCTCAAGTTGAGCAGTCGTGTCCTCAGCAAACTTGACGGTGTTGGAGTTGTACACGGCCACTCTGAGAACAGGAGAGGACTAAGCACACGTGTTGATGGTCAGCGTGGCGGAAGCGCTGTAGCCTATGCCTGGGGGCTGCCCATCGGGAAGTCAAGGATCCAGTTGCAGAGGGAGGTATTAATTCCCAGGGTCCTGAGCTGTAGTCAATGAAACTCATTCTTACATAGGTATTCCTTTTGTCCAGGTGGGCGAGAGCAATGTGGAGCGCAATAGAGATTGCGTCATCTGTGGATCTGTTGGGACGGTATCTGAATTTGAGTGGGTCCAGGGTTTCTGATGGTGTTGATGTGAGCCATGACCATAGCTTCAAAGCATTTCATCGCTGTAAATGTGAGTGCAGGTTACCTTGGCGTTCATGTGCACAGGGTGTATAGAGGTCTGCTTGAAACAAGTTGGTATTACAGACCGGATCAAGGATAGGTTGAAAATGTCGGTTAAGACACTTGCCAGCTGGTCAGCGCATGTTCTGAGTACACATCTTGGTATCCCGTCTGGCCCCGCGGTCTTGTGAATGTTAACATGTTTAAAGGTCTTACATCGGCTACGAAGAGCAAGATCACAGTCATCCAGAACAGCTTGTGCTCTCATGCAATAATTGATCAAATATTCACTTAAGATTTCACCATTGTATTCTCCACATGAAATTAAACATCTAAAACAACCAGGTTCAAAATGGTAACCAAACAATGTGAGATTTCATCAGCAGTAAGATTAATGTATTCCCTGTACGGGACCTCTGTCAAATAAACACTTCAAAAGGGCTCATTTACTAGGCTACCCACGCATGTTCATCCACTCTAAACATATTTCCAGCCTCCAAACAATGGTGAATGTTAAGAGGCATAAGTCACACAAAACACCCCAAAACTTAACATTTGGCAATTGTCATTAGGCCAGAATTTAGCAAAATGTCAGTGTTCTCATCTAACCATAGGCTATACCACCCGTTTTCAGGTCCATTCAAATCAAAGTTCATTTGTCACGTGCGCCAAATACAACAGGTGTAGGTAGACCTACAGTAGCGAGGCTATAAAAGTAGCGAGACTACATACAGACACCGGTTAGTCAGGCGGATTGAGGTAGTATGTACATGTAGATATGGTTATAGTCACTATGCATATATGATGAACAGAGAGTAGCAGTAGTGTAAAAGAGGGGGTGGCGAGTCAGAATGCAGATAAGCCCAGTTAGCCAATGCGCTGGAGCACTGGTTGGTCAGCCCAATTGAAGTAGTATGTACATGAATATATAGTTAAAAGTCCATTCGCTAAATTCTCCATGCCTCTGACAAGCAGTAATGATAAATAGTGGTGTAATAGCCTACAGTTTTCTTGCCATTTTGTTTTAATTATTGCGATAGGTTCATGTTCTATACGTACTGCGTATCACATTATTTATTTTGCCCAGGACACCGTACCGCTTTACATTCACCCCTGGGTATCATAAACAACATTTTCTCAATTCTAATCCAAATCACCAGAGTTCCATAGAGACACTGGGAAGTTGCTTCTTACCCCAGGTATACCCTCTTGTCGTGACGGAATTTCCTGTTGGTCATGTCACCGTGGTCCCTGATGATCTTACGGACGTGCTCAGGTGGCATGTCCTCCTTCTGGGCGTCAACAAACCCAAACTTCCTCTTCTCAGAGTAGCGCTTTGCCTGCAACTGCTGCCATTTTCTGGCTGTCGGATTGGGAAGATAACAATAATGGTTATATGATATGTTCATTCAAAGGAATTTTCCATTTTATGAATCGAATAACAACCATGGAAATCATAGCCAAAGGGGCAATGAAATGTTATGCTTTTTAGTAGATGACAGCTCCATGAAGCCAGTCCAGTAGCTGTGCATTAGATAAAACACATGGTTCAAAAGTTCTCCATTGAGCTTAACCCACCTTTCTCTTGCAGTTTTTCCTCAGACATGTAGTCTGGAACCTGGGCTGGGGGATGGATACCTGGGGGCATTCCACCTGGTACCCCTCTATATGGGAAGGCAGCTGCCATGGCGACTCACAACTTGAAAGATGTAAACAAAAAAAACATAAAAATTGGGCAAACTAGAATAATGTATTATTAGTTAACTAGGACTTCAGCAACGTACATAGTCCATGCATGTCAATAACAAGTAACGCATCAGCTTATTGTGCTCCAACCAAATTCATCACGAAATTTTTCGATTTACCAACATGTAAAGGCATGGCTGCTGCTTGCTATCTGGTAAATTCTTCCTAATGTTAGTTAACGTTAGTAGGTGAACTCTTTAGCAGTGCAAAGTCTGGAAAGCTAGCTAACGTTAGTTCGCTGGCTAGCTAAATTATCTTAGCCAATGAATGTGCGAATGCTTTGTAACTTAGTTGTAGCACGCGTACAATTTCAAGTGCGTCGTTAGCACACTCATTGGGAAGATAAAAAAGTGGTCAAATTTGTTCACCAATAGATTAACAAACTACTAACCTATGGTCTGATTTAAACAACTAGTTGGCTAGTAATTGTTATTGGTTGGGCGACAACTTTTTTGTGAAGGCCCAAAATGAAAGCACTAGCTAACGTTAGTCTGCTAATGCTAACCAGCTCAATTACACAACCAGAGGGTCTACCAAACCATACCTCCTGCTCCACGTCCAGGATAACTGCTTTGTAATGAAAATTGCCTTGGTTTGCACACGATTATAACAACATCTCTCTGTAAAAAATCAATGAACTTTTCCCCGCTTTTCACGATTGTATTGATTAGCCTTCCTCCTGTCCAAAGCATGCAGTGTGAACGACACCGCACGTTGCGCGCAATTCGCTTGAATTCACGAACGTACAGTACGCTGTTTGATGGATTTCGACCAACACAAACAAAGGAGCTACGCAAGAAGATGCGCAAACGTAAAAGACATGCGCACTAATTCAAAGTCCCCGGATGAAGAAACGGAAGTCTCGTCAGTTGGACAGGATAGCTGTGTTCGGATACTCATACTAACCGTACTATTTGTGACGTGGGTTTAGTAAATCGTATGCTTATTGGTCATAGTATGGATATACAAGAAGCAACAGCAAAACGATTCAAGACCTAGGGGTATCATCATGCTATTCACTGCCAGATTCTACAGGGATGCTGTCTGGAAAGCTGCTAGGAAGAACGCCTTCCTTCAGAGCCATGGTATGCGTTTCGCGGAGCATCTCAGCCCGGAAGACATAGAAAGAAGGAACAAGTTGTGGCCAACGATCAAGATGGCACGAAATGAGGGGAAGGCTGCTTACTTCGTCGGAGGACGAGGCTTCATCAACGGTTCAGAAATCCATATTCCTCCGTAAAATCTCACCAGAAGGAACAGGTTGATGGTTTCAGCCATGGTATTCTCATTTTCCTTATGCTGTTTACCTCAGGTGACTATTTTTCAGGAATACTCAGGTATTTCAATGTATTAATTTGTTCTTGTATGACCAGAATGAATACCTATTTTGTTTACAAACTTACGAAGAAGATTGAAAGCTATATTTATTATTTATGTATACAGTAACTAAGATACTGTTTTAAAGGTCTAATAACTGAGGATAGCTTCATATTATCTTTAGAAAAGCATTTGAAGCATTTGACACAGAGCATCAGTTTTACTGAGTTTCTGTAAGGCTATTAAGACTCTATGCAAATGGCTCTATCAAATTGAAATATGGCACCTCACCTAGATTTGAGTCAGTTATGAACAAATTCTTATTTTCAATGAACAGTGGGTTAACTGTCTGTTCAGGGGCAGAACAACAGATACCTTGTCAGCTCTGGGGTTTGAACTTGCAACTATCCGGTTACTAGTCCAACCCTCTAACCACTAGGCTACCCTGCCGCCCCAGAGAGCCAAAGAGAGGAATTAGGCAAGGTTGTCCTATCTCTCCGTACCTGCTTTTATTAATCACCCAACTTCTTGCAAATTCTTTAAATAATAGTCCTGTACAAGGTATTTCCATAGCTGGTAAAGAAATTATTATAAGCCAGCTGGCTGACGATACTACACTTTTTCTGAAAGACCCTAACCAAATTTCCATATCGATCAATGTGATACAATCCTTTTCCAAAGCATCTGGTCTATATCTAAACATTAATAAATGTGAACTCATGGCTGTCAAAGATTGTGTGACACTTTCATATTATGGTATTCCAGTAAAAGAAGAACTTACATATTTAGGCATAACCATTACAAAGGATCAGAAGTCTAGAGGCTTACTAAATGTTAACCCTCTTATTAAAAAACCCCAGAAGAAACTAAATCAATGGCTACAGAGGGACTTATCTTTAAAAGGTAGAGTCCTAATAACCAAGGCTGAAGGTATCTCTAGACTAACATATGGTGCTCTATCTTTATATCTTGACAGTAAAATAAGCAAGGAGATAGACCAGATGCTTTTCAACTTTCTTTGGAGAAACCGTACCCATTACATTAGGAAAACTGTTGTCACGAACACTGATGAAAATGGTGGACTGAATTTTCTGGACTTAACTACTTTAAATAATACTTTTAAGATCAATTGGATAAAACAATTCCTAAGAAGACCCACTTCTATCTGGAATTTTATTCCTCATCATGTCTTCTCTACTTTTGGTGGCCTTAACTTAATGTTGTTTTGCAATTATAATATTGACAAAGTTCCAGTGAAACTTTCTGCTTTTAATCTGCAGGTTTTCTTGTCATGGTCCTTAATTTATTCTCCACACAGATATTATATATGGAATAATCGGGATATATTGTATAAAAAATACCTCTTTGTTTTTAGAATATTTTCGAAATAATATCCTATTGGTGAGCCAACTGCAGAGGGTATTTTACTCAGTTATAAAGAGTTCTTATCACTTTACAAGGTCCCTGTAACACCTAATGATTTTGCAATTGTTTTAGATGCCATTCCCTCAGGTGTTGCTTTATTATTCAGGAACGTGTCAAGACCTGACCCTCAGAGCCTACCTTCTATTGACCCTGTTGACTCATCAGTAGGAAAGATTTGTTTCTCTTTTGGTCCATTCAACAACAGAGAGATACGAACCTTGTTTCAGCAGGATGTTGTATGTCATGCCTTATTGGAATGGATTTATTGATAATATCTGTTGGAAAAAAGTTTGGATGTTGCCACACACATACCTACTTGTTAACAAAATTAGGGAAGTTTCCTTTAAAATTATTCATAAATATTATCCTGCCAACCACTATATGAAGAAGTTTAAGGAAAACATCAGCTCAAATGTCTCCTTTTGTAATGACCACCCAGAAACAGTGCTGCATCTTTTTTGGCATTGTATTCATGTAAGAAAACTGTGGCAAGATATCAGCAGATTTATAATTGAACACATTTATGAAGATTTTACACTATTGTGGAGAGATGTACTGTTTGGATTCTTTACATACAATAGAAATAAGCTGAAACATTTTTACGTAATTAATTTCATTATTCTTTTGGCCAAATTTCATATACACAAATGTAAATGAACATAAACATAAAACCACATTTTCGTACCCTACAAAAAGAAATTGAACTGTATTTTAAGACGGTTAAATGCTCTACTAACAAAAAAGCTGTTAGAATTGTAAGTATATGCATGTCCCTTAAGGTCCTTGTGTAATTGTAATGTGATACTGTACCCCCTAGCTCGATTGTCCATTGTTTGTAATCTATGTATGCTTGTGTTCCCTCATGTGCTTTATGTATTGATTTGTTGTTAATAAAAATAAAGAAAAACACTATTTCTGTACTTTGGGGCCCAAAATGCAATTGTTCAGTAAATTGGCGTGGCTTTACATCGTTTTCAGATTTGAAGAAAATGGCAGAAAATATGCAGCCGATTTACGAGAGCACATACAAATTCATTGCTTTAACTAATTATGACAAATGTTTAGAAAAGGTTGAGCAATTTAATAAAGTAATGGCTTTTCAATTAAGTTACCTTACACCTTATGTTGGCTGACAATTTGTTTGCTACGCTGTCCTTATGAACCACATAGCAGTATGTATCGGTATGTTTTCTAGCTACCTAACGTTAGCTGGCTACTTATACGTCAAACTTGCCAGTATATTGACTATAGGCTAACTACCCAACGTTAATTGACTTGATTATTCCCGTCATGTTTAGCTTAGCTACGTGGTATAATCGTGCGATCCCAATGGACTTTTTAATTTTTTAAATTTTATTTCACCTTTATTTAACCAGGTAGGCTAGTTGCAACTGCGACCTCATTTGCAACTGCGACCTGGCCAAGATAAAGCATAGCAGTGTGAACAGACAACACAGAGTTACACATGGAGTAAACAATTAACAAGTCAATAACACAGTAGAAAAAAAAAGAAAAAAATAGTCTATATACATTGTGTGCAAAAGGCATGAGGAGGTAGGCGAATAATTACAATTTTGCAGATTAACACTGGAGTGATAAATGATCAGATGGTCATGTACAGGTAGAGATATTGGTGTGCAAAAGAGCAGAAACGTAAATAAATATAAACAGTATGGGGAAGAGGTAGGTAAAATTGGGTGGGCTATTTACCGATAGACTATGTACAGCTGCAGCGATCGGTTAGCTGCTCAGATAGCAGATTTACAGGATGCAAATTTCTGCCTGAAGAAGCTGGCCTTTGCTTTCCTGACTGACTGCGTGTATTGGTTCCTGACTTCCCTGAACAGTTGCATATCGCGGGGACTATTCGATGCTATTGCAGTCTGCCACAGGATGCATTTTTTGAAAGGAGCATGCTTATCTAAAATGGTGAGGAAGTTACTTTTAAAGAATGACCAGGCATCCTCAACTGACGGGATGAGGTCAATGTCCTTCCAGGATACCCGGGCCAGGTCGATTAGAAAGGCCTGCTCACAGAAGTGTTTTAGGGAGCATTTGACAGTGATGAGGGGTGGTCGTTTGACTGCGGATCCGTAGCGGATGCAGGCAATGAGGCAGTGATCGCTGAGATCCTGGTTGAAGACAGCGGAGGTGTATTTGGAGGGCCAGTTGGTCAGGATGACGTCTATGAGGGTGCCCTTGTTGACAGATTTAGGGTAGTACCTGGTGGTTCCTTGATGATTTGTGTGAGATTGAGGGCATCTAGCTTAGATTGTAGGACTGCCGGGGTGTTAAGCATATCCCAGTTTAGGTCACCTAACAGAACAAACTCTGAAGCTAGATGGGGGGCAATCAATTCACAAATGGTGTCCAGGGCACAGCTGGGAGCTGAGTGGGGTCGGTAGCAGGCGGCAACAGTGAGAGACTTATTTCTGGAGAGAGTAAAATCTATGAAACTGGAAACACTTATCTCCCTCACTAGCTTTAAGCACCAGCTGTCAGAGCAGCTCACATATTACTGCACCTGAACATAGCCCACCTATAATTTAGCCCAAACAACTACCTCTTTCCCTATTGTATTTATTTTATTTATTTTGCTCCTTTGCACCCCGTTATTTTTATTTCTACTTTGCACATTCTTCCACTGCAAATCTACCATTCCAGTGTTTTACTTGCTATATTGTATTTACTTTGCCATCATGGCCTTTTTTTGCCTTTACCTCCCTTATCTCACCTCATTTGCTCACATCGTATATAGACTTGTTTCTACTGTATTATTGACTCTGTTTGTTTTACTCCATGTGTAACTCTGTGTCGAACTGCTTTGCTTTATCTTGGCCAGGTCGCAATTGTAAATGAGAACTTGTTCTCAACTTGCCTACCTGGTTAAATAAAGGTGAAATAAAAAATATAAAAAACTGTACTGCAGGAATGGAATGTAAGTTGCAGAAAATAGAGGTTGTGGTGGCAGCTGCAGAGAGGTATTTGGGTGCGTGAGACGTGACATCAGAAGAGTTACAGGGTGTGTTTAAGTGGTGATGTCCCATCCTTTCAGGTTGTTGTCACGAGGTAGGACTAAATACATTTAAATAGTGGAGTATGGTATTCATTATTATTTGTGAGTGTAGTGTTAGATGGTAGGGTATTTTATTTGTAGAAAAAATAGATCAGCAAAGTATAAGAGAGTTATACTCCAGTCTAGTAGGTAGCGGTAATGCAACATTTATTCAATGCCAACCGCCGTTAAACCTCGAAGAAGAAGGGTTTCAAAGTTCATCCTGAGTCTGCCTCTAAAAAATATTTTTGTCAACATGTCAACACAAGTCCATGACAATGTCAAGGTAGGTTTGTTTTGAGACCCCAACCATGCATGTAGCTACACATTATTAAAGGTAGCTAAAGAAAGACGTTGTTTTGATCTCCTAGAGTACCTACCATGGTACCTACCCTCAGCCTAGGTATGTGTAATAAGTGTTGCACCTTGTTCCCTGCACCGATCTTTCAACACAACACCGCGCAACATGTTGTCGCCATTGTCTTGCAGTAATTGTTCTACACATTTTGAAAAGAAAGCAAAAGGTTTCAAAATATTACGTATTTTAGCGCTAACAGAGGAGTGGACAGCTACAGTACTTTCCCCGGACATTACCCCACCACTCTGTCCGCATTGCTGTGTCCAGACCAAAAGTAATCAACATTAACATGGTCAAATCAGGCTTCAAATAACCATTTCCTCCGTGACTCCTCCGGTCATTATGTCAACAAAACAAGTGCATGACAATGTCACGGTAGGTTTATCCTTACGAAAAAAAGATGCCGTCACAGTGCAGTAACTGTAGTTAGAGTGCAGTATGCTGCAAATACTGCGTCCAAAATAACTGTTTTTGGCTACAGTAATTTATTCAGCAATTACTGCGTCCAAGACACTCCAGTCGACTGCAGTTTCAAAACTGCAATCTTCTTTTGTAAGGGTATTATCATATTTGCTATCAGAATAATGATTAGGGCAGGCAACCCTTTTCCTGGTATACTGCAGGATTTGGGTCCAACTAGGCACCACACCTGCCCAGCTGAGCTAATTGATCAGTTCAGTGATTGCTTAAATTCAACACACCTGGTCATCCAGGTCGGTTAAATCAAAAACATGAAGTGTCTGAGGCACTCCAGGACCAGGGTTGCCTACCTCTGGGTTAGGGGATTGGCTCTCCAGTCCCAGGACACAGGTTCCAATTCGCAACAATATCATATCACGTTGCCTGGGGAGCAGACAGGTGAATTTAGAAATTGGAAACGTATTCCACATGGTCTTGGGTGATTTCTTTGAAACAGATAAAGCCTAGTCCTGAACTAAAAACCAAACTCAATATTGAAAGTGATTTTTAGTCCACGACTAGGTTTAATCTGTGTCCGGAGACTACCCCCATATTCAGCTCGTCAAGGGCTTGATTTATTATTATTTTGATTTATTTAACCTTTATATATCCAGGTTAGTCTCATTGAGATAAAAATCTATTTTTCAAGAGAGACCTTGTTCAACCAAGACACCTGCTGGGGGAACAATGTTTGAGACAAATATCAGATATACTGTAACATGTCTGTACAGTGTTTTTGACGTAAACACAAATACATTTCAATTACAGAAACATACAAATGTCATAAAAAATCTATCATATATACCACCGCATCAAGTCCTAATGACAATCACATTCCTCAGTAACATGTGAGTCAACAAAAGTTTTAAACTCCTCCAGGGAAACAAGATTCTGGGGTTTCAAGCTGGTCTGGAGAGAATTCCAAGACCACGGAGCTGATTAGCTTAAACACTTTTTGACATGATCTGTTCTGATTTTAGGAACCGCTAAAAGTAAGTAGGAGTGAGACCATATCTGGTATTTATTTTCAGACTTTATTAAGAATAAAAATAGTGTCAGTTTTACCAAAACTGCCTTAGATCATAATTCATATAGTATAGCAATGTTTAAGCCTATGTAGAGTCAACGAAGACTAGCCAACAGTGTGTCAGATGCTTTTGGTTGGTAATAAACCTAAGAGCTGCATGATACATGGAATCAAGTACAATCAGGGTAGTGCTTGAGGTCTGCATATAAATTACATCAGGGCATTGATGATCATGTCCAATTAAATGGGTGTGCTTGTTCAAGATCAGTGGAACAGTTGTTGGGGACACCTAAGGACAGAGAGGTTTGGGAAACACTGGTACCAAGTATTTTAATAGTGACATTTATATATTTTGATCTCTTCCTCAGCAATATTATGGTTCTCGCCTGGAGTCCACCTGTGATCTGCAGACTAGTGCTGCCTGCTCTCTACCCTGCAGGCCAATGCCCAAGAGTGCTATAGAGGCCCTCAATCTCGTTCACCCTGAAGTAACCAAACGGTATGAGGATGACAATGATTCGACTGCTTCTGTTGAGAATGTATCTATTTGTATAATGATAGAGAAGTAGAATACATTCATTTCCAACCAATATACATGAATAAAGACTAATATTGCAGCAAATGTGAAACTGGTTAGGACACACTCTTTGTTCCAGATTTAGCAGACACTCTTATCCAGAGCGACTTAGTTAGTGCAGTCATCTTAAGATAGCTAGGTGAGCCAACAACATATCACAGTCATAGTAAGTACATTTTTCCTCAATAAAGTAGCTATCAGCAAAGTCATTGCTAGCAAAAGGGAATAGTGTTCGTTCACGAAAGGCTATATATATAATTTTGTTCTAGGTTTTTTGGCTGTGGCCTTCCTGTTCCAGAGAAACTTCAGGGCTGCAGAATCTTGGACCTGGGCAGCGGTTCCGGCAGAGACTGCTATGCCCTCAGTAAACTAGTTGGCGAGACTGGCCATGTCACAGGCATTGATATGACTGAGGAACTGGTATGTATAGCACCTAGACCAATATATCCACTCACCCTATATCGTCAGTAATATAACAATCATTCTAATACATTGGTGTGCGATACTCTGCTTTCTGCTGTGGTATGGCTCAGTTGGTAGAGCATGGTCCTTGCAATGCCAGCATCATGGATTAAATTCAGGCTGGGGTCATCAATACAAAAATGAATGTGTAAAATCGGCTACTAAATGTATTTTTTGTGCTCAGATTCTAGTGTCCCGTAAATACATCCCATACCACCAGGAGAAGTTTGGCTTTGAGAAACCCAACACCACCTTCCTCCAGGGGAATATGGAGAAGCTAACTGCAGCTGGCGTTGAGAATGACTCTATGGATATCATAGTGTAAGTTGAGGAACAATCATGTTAATTTGCTATCAAAACAATGAGTCCTTCTTTCTCTTTTGATCGTTTATCTGTTTTACTGTGTCATGATCTGTTGGGAAAGTGAACAAAAATCCCCTTCTTTTATCTACTGTTTCTTCCAGGTCAAACTGTGTCATCTGTTTATGCCCTGATAAGAAAACGGTTCTACGTGAAGCCTATAAGGTCCTCAAGGTAAATAGTCCACCACACTGCCTATTATCATTGCATAACATGATTATTAAAAAGAGTATCCCTGGGCTTTTAAAATACAGATGGCAGTGACTGTGTCTCCTGAAAAGTACTCCTTTCTTTGCCCGTGTCTCTCTCCCATCTCTCCTGTGTGATATAGGAGGGTGGTGAATTGTACTACAGTGACATGTATGCCAGCAATGTTGTTCCTGACCACTTAAAAGAGGATTCAGTTCTGTGGGGTAAGTGATCAAGTTGCACCTTCCTAGCAGACAAAGAATGTTTGGTAATGCATATTCTGCTTCTGTAGAAAAGCCTATCTCTTATCTTAAATATTTTTCAGATTCGGTCTCATTGGTAACATCTCAATATACCCTTAAGTGGTTTCGCTTGACCCGAGTGTGCCGTGCAAATTGTAGAACTGCACTTCACACTGATGATGTTTTCTTTTGTGTTTTGTGATAGGTGAGGGAATGGGCGGTTCCCTCTATTGGCGCGACTTTATCTCATTGGTCCAGGAGGTGGGCTTCAGCACGCCTCACCTCATCTCAGCCAGTCACATTGAGGTCCACAACTGCGAGCTCAAAAAGAAAGCAGGTAAGGCTGCTTACTGTAGGATGGAAAAGTATACACTTCTCACGCTAACCTAACTAATAGCACATTTATTAATGTGGTCTAGAAGCATTTAGTATAAAAAATGTAAGCCTAGTCAGTCACTTCCATTTCCAATGTGTTGCAGGTGATATTAGCTATGTGTCTGGCACTTACCGGCTCTTCAAGTTGCCCAAAAAGCTTGAGATGTCAAGTGCAATAGTGACCTACAAGGGGACAGTGCCTGACTACCCGTGTCAGCTGGAGTTTGACTCCTCCCACTGCTTCAAGGTATGTTGGTAGGGCTCTCCAAACCTTTTCCTGGAGAACTACTGTTCTGTAGTTTTTGCTCCAACCTCAATCTCGCTCACCTGATTCTAATAATTAGCTGGTTGATGAGCTGAATCACGTTAGTTACAACAGGGGTTGGAGTGAACCTACAGGAGGGTAGCTCTCTAGGAGCAGGGTTGGAGTGAACCTACAGGAGGGTAGCTCTCTAGGAGCAGGGTTGGAGTGAACCTACAGGAGGGTAGCTCTCTAGGAGCAGGGTTGGAGTGAACCTACAGGAGGGTAGCGCTCTAGGAGCAGGGTTGGAGTGAACCTACAGGAGGATAGCTCTCTAGGAGCAGGGTTGGAGTGAACCTATAGGAGGGTAGCTCTCTAGGAGCAGGGTTGGAGCGAGCCTACAGGAGGGTAGCTCTCTAGGAACAGGGTTGGAGAGCCCTGAAACACAGCATAATAGGACTACCCTCACCTAAGCAATTCTCATAAAGGCAGCATTTTGGTTAAGTAGCAAGGTCATGTTGTTCCCTTATTTTATGAACAATTGTTTTACTTGTGTATGCATACCAATACAGTAGTTGGTATGGACCACTGATACACTCACCTTTTATACATACAAATGGATTCCACACTACTTTAGGTCAATGCACAAATTGTGTGGGTTGCCTAATATGTTAAGTGGATGTATAATAAACCCTGTGATGTTGTGCTGTGCAGAAGGACGTGGCGCTGCAGGTGGATGGGGAGATGGCTGCTATCCTTCAGTGCTCTCGCTTCTCCCCGGACTTCTGCATCCAGAAGGTAGGTACCACTTTACAAAGGTAACACCTTATAGCTCTGTAATAGCCATGTAATTACAATAGTAACATGGTACCCAAAAGCAATCAGGGACTGTATTAATATTTTACAAATTATTATAGGAAATAAAGCTACTCTGCAAATACCTCAACTGGCATTTACTGATGATCATTTGAATCTTGAACTGTCCCTTTTCAGTACGGCCACCTCAGCCCGTTTCTGCTGGCCGATAACCTGGGCTCCTCGGTGAAGCAGTGCTCCAAAACAGGCAAAGCTGCAGGAGGCTGTGGGGAGACCTAACTCACTACACCTGGATGACATCATATCCATGAAAGACCCTCCTCAGAATGACAGGGTGTATGTCCCAATAGTCTCTCCTTCCTCCTGAAGTGTGCACTCATTCATTACTTACCACAAATGTAAAATCATTGGATTGTTGTTGGCCTGGGCTATTGGGAGTTTCCACCATATTTCTTATACCAGTCATTTCATAACAGTGTAGGGATGTGAACAAGTGCACTTGAAGGAGAGGTTATTTGGATCACCCAATGTGACAGAAAAGACGACCATTTTGATGTCTGTACCTATGTAGCACAAATTATATAAAAAGGGTTGTAGTGTTTCTTTTCAGACTGAAAAGCCTACTATGCCTTGAAATACTATATTTTTCCTCCCATGTCCAGCTCATAGATTTAAATGGCAATGGTTATTTTATTATGTGACATTTGGAGCATTACCTGGATAATACATGAGACTGTTGCCTATATACTAACTTATTTACACACTGATGTGGACGCCTAAGGCCCGCCCAGTCATTCAATGTAAAAATTACATTTGTAAAAAAAGACTTGTCTTGTTAAATTCTCAAATGACATGCACACAGGCTGAAGGTCCCACCAGCCCATACACATAGATCACTTGACAAACGCACAAAAGATAAGATAAATAATTCAACAAAACTGCCAGTTTCAGATATTTATTTGTATCTAGGAGTATTCTGTGTGTGGTGGCGATTTTGGGCCTGGCTGATGTGACCCACATTACTTAAAACAGTCCTAGAAAGATGCTGAGTGTCCGACTTGGAATTCCGAGTTGGATGACCATTCCGAGTTCCCAGTTGTCTTGAAAGCTCAGAAGTCAGAGATTTCCTAGTTCACAGTTGTTTTGAATGCGGCAGTAGCCAGACTAGCAGAGTTTCCACTAGTTACCACAGCCATCTTTAGTCATGATTAGATTATATTTTAGATTAGTTTAATAGTCACATGTACAGGGTTGCAGATGTAATTACAGGCTACAGTGAAAGGGGGAGAAGATAGCTGATTTAGTGTTGGCTATTCAGCAGCCTGAAGGTCTGGGGGTAGAAGCTATTGGCCAGTCTTACAGTTTTTGCCATGATGCTCATATTCTGTCCTCGTCTGAGTGATTGAAACGGGGGAGAACAGGCCATAGCTCGGGTGGCTGGGGTCCCTGAGAATCTTATTGGCCTTCCTGCAACACTTGGTTTAGGTGTCCTGGAGGGCAGGTTGAGTGTACCACCCACTGCAGCGCCTTACGTTCCCTAGTGGTGGAGTTGCAGCCAGACAGTTTGCTGGCTGATGGTGTTCCTGTGGAACACTGTGAGGGCCCTCAGGACATGCTGAATTTCTTCAGCATCCTGAGATTAAATAGTCGCTGTTGTAAAAATGTATGAAAACTAAAATGAGCTTTTGGGTCTTAATGTTAGGGTTAGTAGTGTGGTTAAGGTTATGTTTAAAATCTTAGCAACCAGGAAATGGCAGAGGAATTTCTGCAAAGTGCAACTTTATGTGTTTCCCTTAAAGGCTTACCTTAATAATAATGTTACCTTACCTAAGGGAATTGTTTAAGGGTATTGCATATAGTCCCTCAAACATTTCTGAAGATAAGGTAATCATTTAAGGGTTTAAGGTTAGAGTAGTGCAGAAGTTGTCATATGCTGAGGCAGTGAAGAAAGTAGAGGAAGATGGGTCAAGGGAGAGGGATCCTGAGAGGAGTGGTGTGAATAGTAGATCTGTACCAGTACAGAGGGATAGGCCAACAAGTGATATGTGTTTCAGTAAGATTGGATTTTTAGCAGTTATAGTAATGGTTATCAACTACTGCAGGGATGGACATAAGTCGCAGAAAATTGAGATTGTGGTGGCAGCTGCAGAGAAGTATTTGGTTGTGTGAGAAGAGTTACAGGGTGTGTTTAAGTGGTGATGTCCCATCCTTTCAGGTTGGTGGCATGAGGTAGGACTAAATAGATCTAAATAGTGGAGTAGGGTGGTGTTATTTTTATTTTATTTGTTAGATTTTCTTTTTAGATGGTAGGGTATTTGTTTATTTACAGTGCCTTGCGAAAGTATTCGGCCCCCTTGAACTTTGCGACCTTTTGCCACATTTCAGGCTTCAAACATAAAGATATAAAACTGTATTTTTTTGTGAAGAATCAACAACAAGTGGGACACAATCATGAAGTGGAACGACATTTATTGGATATTTCAAACTTTTTTAACAAATCAAAAACTGAAAAATTGGGCGTGCAAAATTATTCAGCCCCCTTAAGTTAATACTTTGTAGCGCCACCTTTTGCTGCGATTACAGCTGTAAGTCGCTTGGGGTATGTCTCTATCAGTTTTGCACATCGAGAGACTGAAATTTTTTCCCATTCCTCCTTGCAAAACAGCTCGAGCTCAGTGAGGTTGGATGGAGAGCATTGGTGAACAGCAGTTTTCAGTTCTTTCCACAGATTCTCGATTGGATTCAGGTCTGGACTTTGACTTGGCCATTCTTCCTGGATATGTTTATTTTTTAACCATTCCATTGTAGATTTTGCTTTATGTTTTGGATCATTGTCTTGTTGGAAGACAAATCTCCGTCCCAGTCTCAGGTCTTTTGCAGACTCCATCAGGTTTTCTTCCAGAATGGTCCTGTATTTGGCTCCATCCATCTTCCCATCAATTTTAACCATCTTCCCTGTCCCTGCTGAAGAAAAGCAGGCCCAAACCATGATGCTGCCACCACCATGTTTGACAGTGGGGATGGTGTGTTCAGCTGTGTTGCTTTTACGCCAAACATAACGTTTTGCATTGTTGCCAAAAAGTTCAATTTTGGTTTCATCTGACCGGAGCACCTTCTTCCACATGTTTGGTGTGTCTCCCAGGTGGCTTGTGGCAAACTTTAAACGACACTTTTTATGGATATCTTTAAGAAATGGCTTTCTTCTTGCCACTCTTCCATAAAGGCCAGATTTGTGCAATATACGACTGATTGTTGTCCTATGGACAGAGTCTCCCACCTCAGCTGTAGATCTCTACAGGGCCTCATGGGCCTCTTGGCTGCATCTCTGATCAGTCTTCTCCTTGTATGAGCTGAAAGTTTAGAGGGACGGCCAGGTCTTGGTAGATTTGCAGTGGTCTGATACTCCTTCCATTTCAATATTATCGCTTGCACAGTGCTCCTTGGGATGTTTAAAGCTTGGGAAATCTTTTTGTATCCAAATCCGGCTTTAAACTTCTTCACAGCAGTATCTCGGACCTGCCTGGTGTGTTCCTTGCTCTTCATGATGCTCTCTGCGCTTTTAACGGACCTCTGAGACTATCACAGTGCAGGTGCATTTATACGGAGACTTGATTACACACAGGTGGATTGTATTTATCATCATTAGTCATTTAGGTCAACATTGGATCATTCAGAGATCCTCACTGAACTTCTGGAGAGAGTTTGCTGCACTGAAAGTAAAGGGGCTGAATAATTTTGCACATCCAATTTTTCAGTTTTTGATTTGTTAAAAAAGTTTGAAATATCCAATAAATGTCGTTCCACTTCATGATTGTGTCCCACATGTTGTTGATTCTTCACAAAAAAATACAGTTTTATATCTTTATGTTTGAAGCCTGAAATGTGGCAAAAGGTCGCAAAGTTCAAGGGGGCCGAATACTTTCGCAAGGCACTGTATTATTTCAAGCAAAGTATAAGGGAGTCTAGTATGTGGCGGTAATGCAACATATTGGATGCCAACCGCCGTTAAATCTCATTGAAGAAGCACTCTTATCGAATATTCAAAAATGTCTTTTAATAATGAGATGTACCCAAACTTAAGGAAAGCTTTGACTATGTACAGACTCGGTGAGCATAGACTTGCTATTGCGAAGGCCGGGTTATACAGACCTGGCTCTCAAGAGAAGACAGAGAAGACCATGTGCACACTGCCCACAAAATTAGGTGGAAACTGAGCTGCACTTCCTAACCTCCTGCAAAATGTATGACCATATTATAGACACATATGTCCTTCAGATTACATAGATCCACAAAGAATTTGAAAACATACCCGATTTTGATAAACTCCCATAATACTGGGTGAAATACCACAGTGTGCCATCACAGCAGCAAGATTTGTGACCTGTTGCTGCAAGAAATGGGCAACTAGTGAAGAACAAACACCATTGTAAATACAACCCATTTTTATGTTTATTTATTTTCCCTTTTGAACTTTCACTATTTGCACATAGTTTACAACACTATAAATACATAATATGACATTTGAAATGTCTTCATTCTTTTGGAACTTCTGTGAGTACAATGTTTACTGTTAATTTCACTTTTGTTTATTATCTACTTCACTTGCTTTGGCAATGTTAACATGTTTCCCATGCCAATAAAACCCCTTAAACCCCTTAAATGTATCCACCAATCCAAAGAAAGGATAGCCGGGAGCTGGACAGGCCCGACATGCCGCTTTGTGGACAACGACTCCCATTGTTAGGGCGGAGAGACATGTATCTTCCCAGTATATCCATAATATTTGATTCAATTGAAGGAAACTTGAATTAAAAGATGAGAAAAGTAAATATGTTCCATGCAACTGGGCCCAGAGTTCTCGCGGAAACTGCCTCAGACACATGCGAAACAGTATCACGCGAGAACTCGATGTAAACAAACAAATCTGTGTGGTTCGAAGTCGGGTTTTGTGTCATGGTGAGCACATTCACGACAGGGTCATTATCTGTTGTTGTGACTCATGCAAATAACATGTAGCTGTTGATCAAATATAACAATCACCCCCAAAATAATCTGCGAGATTCCTCAAAATTATCCTGGGACAAACAGGGTATTATTATTCACTCTGATTGGTCGAGGACCTACAACACCCGCCTCTGTCGTACACTGATTGGCTTGGTGAACGCAGCGAGGGTGCTACCATTGGTCTTTAACTCTTCCACGTCTTTCCTACTGTTTTATGGCAATTGTTTAGGAGATTCGTTGAACTAACAAGCTAGCTAGACAACACACTAGGTACGTATTGAATAACATATACTTTAGTTGGTGAAACTTCGCGAATGATGTTTAGTAAATAGGTGTAGCTACTGGTGTTTGATTAAATAACTTGTCTGGTGGTGGTTAACGTTAGCTGCTGTCACAGAAAGAATAGGACTGGAGACTAACGTTAGTTATTGACATCTAAGTTAGCTATCTATATTTATCAAACAATTTTGACTTAAAAAAAATATTGTTAGCTAACTAAGTCATCTTTAGTTTGTGATTTGAAGCTGACCAGCTAGTTGGAAGAACCAATTTGAGCTAGATAGAGTAGCTAGCTAGCCAGTTAGCTGTCAGTGTTACCAAATGTTGCAATCATTGTTAAGGCTAACAGTAGTTCGTGTATGTGTACCTAATCATATATTTGTTAGTTACTTTAACCCAAGTTTCTAGATCCATTTGTAGTTAAACTTATATATTTTTTTAAAACTGTAAGATGGCTCTAGTTAGTATGTTAGCTACTAGGGAAGAGTAGAGTAAGTTGCGCCAAATGGGTAAATTGAGCCATCCTTCTAGGAAACCATACACAAAATGTATAATTTGACCACATATTTAGGAAGAGGTCATAATTTCATGTAGTCTGAAGGAAGAAACCATATTTTCACCAAGTCAAATTCATTTATTGTTAGAGGTTTCATAATGCTTGTATCTTAACCAAAATATATAATTTTAAGATTGTTCTATACATCATTTGGGGTCCAACACCTAGCATGAAAGTGCATCCTTGTAGCTATATGGGCTAATTTATTAAAAATGTTTGCCTTGGGGGAAGTTCAACCAATGGCAAGTTGAACAAATTGAAATGTTTCTTCCAAGGTGTAATGCAAGGCTGTGATATAAGGTAAAAACGTGGTCTGGCCTATGTTTACAGTGTTTTAGAAATGTACAGTTTGTTAGGTGTTAAGCCTGTGTTAAAATATGCTGAAAAATAAGACAAAAAGCAATTTTGTTGAATTGTGTTTGGGAAATAAAAAACATGGTTTTAAAAAGGTAGTCTTTAAATTTCATTCAGTACAGAAATGTGTAGGCGTCTTAACTTACCCTGTCCTGTAGCAAAACTTACACCATACCCAAGGTAAGTTGTGCCAAGAGACCACTTTTTTTGGACAAGCTAAGTTTTCAAAACTAATGTTTACTTGAATTCTGATTATTTCCAGGGATACACAACATCGTGAAATATATGTCTCCTAGATATCTTTGTTAGAATACTATATATCCCTTGATGGAGTGATGCTTAATGTAAAAAATGGTTCAATTTACCCCACTCTCCCCTACTGGATAAATTTAGTACAAGTCCATTCACAGTCTGACAGCTGGCTAACAACACTTCTGAATGAAAACAAATAAAACAGTTAGCCACTATATTTAAAATCAAATACATTTTGTATTTGTCACATACACATGGGTAGCAGATGTTAATGCGAGTGTAGCGAAATGATACACATAACAGTAAATAGAAATACAAACACATTACCTGGAAGACAGTCACCTTTGAATGGCACAGTTTCAAATTAGACACAAAAAGGAGATAATTGTAGTCGCATAACAATGTTCCAGACTTGGTGCATTGGTACTGTTTGCAGTAGCAGAACAATCTATGACTTGGGTGGCTGGAGTATTTGACAATTTTTTGGGGGGGCCTTCCTCTGATGGCGCATGGTTTAGTGGTCCTGGATGGCAGGGAGCTTGGCCCCACTGATTTACTGTACGCACTACCCTCTAGCACCGTGTGGTCAGATGCCAAGCAGTTTCCATACTAAGTGGTGATGCAGCCAGTGGTGATGCTCTCAATGGTGCATCTGAGGGCTCATGCCAAATCTTTTCAGCCTCCTGAGGGGGAAGCGGTGTTGTCGTGCCTTCTTCACAGCTGTGTTGGTTTGTGGACCATGATAGAGCTTTAGTGATGTGTACACCGAGTAACTTGAAGCTCTTGACCCACACCACTACAGCCCCGTTGATGTGAATGTAGTCCGCGATCAGCTCCTTTGTCTTGCTGACGTTAAAGGGAGAGGTTGTTGTCCGGGCACCACACTGCCCTGTTTCTGACCTCCTCCCTATAGGCTGTCTCATCGTTGTCGGTGATCAGGCCTACCACCGTTGTGTCATCTGAAAAATTAATGATGGTGTTGTGCTTGGCCACGCAGTCGTGGGTGAATAGGGAGTACAGAAGGGGACTAAGCAGACTCCCATGAGGGGCCCCCGTGTTGAGGGTCAGCATGGCGGATGTGTTGTTGCTTACCCTCACCAACTGGGGGCAGCCCGTCAGCAAGTCCAGGATCCAGTTGCAGAGAGAGGTGTTCAGTCCCAGGGACCTTAGCTTGGTGATGGGCTTGGAGGGGACTATGGTGTTGAATGCTGAGCTGTAGACAATTAACAGAATTCTCTCTTTTTTTGTTGCTTTAATAACTTTCAGATAATTTAATGTAGCAACGGTAATCAAGCTCAAATTGATATGTGATACAGCAAATGTATTGAAAATAAGAAACAGACTTTCATCCTAGTTACTGAATGTAATGATTTGGTCCTAATCATGGTTATATTAGGCAGGTTTGTTGGGGCGGGGCGTGGTTTACTGTGTTGACTATCAGGTGTACCGTTAGGCCTACATTTTGTAGTACAAAATGTTCTATTAGTACAACCAAAAGTGGTAGGAATCTGTTCAAGATCTTTCGTGACCATTCTACATCCTATATGAAAGTCTACTAGTCTCGACCTTTATGGAGACAGAGACATAAATTAAACCTAGCTATTACCGGATTGTAATCGTCATGTTCTTTCCTCTGTAGAATAAAGACTTGGAGACAGAATGGCATCAGAATCTCCGCGCAGACCAAGCCGCTGTGCTGGAGGGGTTGTGGTGCGAGCACAAGCTGCCACGTAAGGACACACACACACAATAAACACACAGAATAATAGGCTTTCAGCTATTGCACCTGAGGTGTCTGGTCTACCTACTTACACAAGTTTCCCCTTGAAAAGACATGACATTGCCTAACAGCTAGTCCCATGATGGTTGTTATTGACCATCCGTTTCAGACATGTGCTATGGATCAATATGATCTGGTTCAGTATATTTCCTTGGCTACTTTTTGAGGTGGGGAGTGCATAACATAAAGTGTTAACTACAACCAATTTAGCTGAATTAAGTGCAAAGACAATACTTATACTTACCAATACTTACCTATGCATACACTACAAATATTCTCCTCATAGGTGTACACATTCAACAAGGTAATGCTCTTGTGTTACAGTGAGCAGTCGTATATGGAGAGTGTTGTGACCTTCCTCCAAGATGTGGTCCCTCAGGTAAGACTGTTTCCATTGATTGTCATCTTTTCTACAGTAACAGAAATGTGTATTACATGTTACCCTTATTCAGATTGACTTACTCAGGCTGTCAATGGTGTTTTTATACGGCGGAGAGAGCTGAAGTATAGGATTAACTGAATCACAATTTATCTTATTAAAGTTTTAATAGGTAATTCTATGACATTAACAGAGTGCAGTAATTTAATCTGATAAATTGTTGTCCTCATCTCCTACTTGTCTTTTGTCCAAATTCAAGGCATACACTGGCGCACCCCCAACTGATGAAAAAGAGAAAATAGTTTGGGTCAGATTTGAGAAAGCCGACATCAATGGTAAGTCCAAGAACAGTTTCAAAGCTTCCCCCCTTGACTGTGTTGTGTTCAACCTTGGAGGGCATACACATTTTGATAACAAGTGATAACTTGCTTCATATTATCTGGTATTTTAAATCCACAGATTAGATTAAACCATATATAAACAGGTTCTTGAGTATTATGAGTTTCCTGAAATATGCTGATAAGTGGCCTCTTGTTAGAATTCCTGGGTAGAAAACTGTTTAAATGTGACACATGAATAGTTCCTTTGGCAGGTGTTGTTTGCGAACCATTTGATGGTTCATTTCTTGTAAGGACTTTGAGTGACAGGTCTGATGTATCTCAATGGCACAAGTCTGTGTGTGTGTGTGTGTGTGTGTGCGCCAGATCTCTCCCTCAATCTGACAACAGCTGTGTTGATTAGACACAGCGTTTTGTCTGTGTTTATAAAAATTTCGACCACTTTAATGTTATTTACGCAAACCTTTTGAAGAGGACTTCTGTTTGGCGTTCAATTTAGAGCTTCACTGTTCCAGCCCTGCTTCTTTGCATGCTCAATGTAAAGCAAATTGTTTTATACGGAAGCAATGGCTCATATACATTAAAAACCGTCCCCCCCGTCTTCACTGGTTCTGATTAGACCCCCCCCGTCTTGACTGGTTCTGATTAGACCCCCCCCATCTTGACTGGTTCTGATTAGACCCCCCCCCCCCCCCCCCCTGTCTTCACTGGTTCTGATTAGACCCCCCCGTCTTGACTGGTTCTGATTAGACCCCCCCCCCCTGTCTTCACTGGTTCTGATTAGACCCCCCCCCCCTGTCTTCACTGGTTCTGATTAAACCCCCCCCCGTCTTCACTGGTTCTGATTAGACCCCCCCCCCACCCCGTCTTCACTGGTTCTGATTAGACCCCCCCCCCCCGTCTTCACTGGTTCTGATTAGACCCCCCCCCCCCCCGTCTTCACTGGTTCTGATTAGACCCCCCCCCCCCCTGTCTTCACTGGTTCTGATTAGACCCCCCCCCCCCTGTCTTCACTGGTTCTGATTAGACCCCCCACCCCTGTCTTCACTGGTTCAGATTAGACCCCCTCCCCCCCCTTCACTGGTTCTGATTAGACCCCCCCCCCCTGTCTTCACTGGTTCTGATTAGACCCCCCCCTTCACTGGTTCTGATTAGACCCCCCCCCCCCCGTCTTCACTGGTTCTGATTAGACCCCCCCCCCCCCTCTTCACTGGTTCTGATTAGACCCCCCACCCCTGTCTTCACTGGTTCTGATTAGACCCCCCACCCCTGTCTTCACTGGTTCAGATTAGACCCCCTCCCCCCCCTTCACTGGTTCTGATTAGACCCCCCCCCTGTCTTCACTGGTTCTGATTAGACCCCCCCCCTTTCACTGGTTCTGATTAGACCCCCCCCCCCCCCCCTGTCTTCACTGGTTCTGATTAGACCCCCCCCCCCCCCCCCTCTTCACTGGTTCTGATTAGACCCCCCCCCCCCCCCCCTGTCTTCACTGGTTCTGATTAGACCCCCCCCCCCTGTCTTCACTGGTTCTGATTAGACCCTCCCCCCTGTCTTCACTGGTTCTGATTAGACCCCCCCCCCCTGTCTTCACTGGTTCTGATTAGACCCCCCACCCCTGTCTTCACTGGTTCAGATTAGACCCCCTCCCCCCCTCTTCACTGGTTCTGATTAGACCCCCCCCCCCTGTCTTCACTGGTTCTGATTAGACCCCCCCCCTGTCTTCACTGGTTCTGATTAGCCCCCCCCCCCCCCCCTGTCTTCACTGGTTCTGATTAGACCCCCCCCCCCTGTCTTCACTGGTTCTGATTAGACCCCCCCCCCTCTTCACTGGTTCTGATTAGACCCCCCCCCCTGTCTTCACTGGTTCTGATTAGACCCCCCACCCCTGTCTTCACTGGTTCAGATTAGACCCCCTCCCCCCCTCTTCACTGGTTCTGATTAGACCCCCACCCCTGTCTTCACTGGTTCTGATTAGACCCCCCCCCCTGTCTTCACTGGTTCTGATTAGACCCCCCCCCCCCCTGTCTTCACTGGTTCTGATTAGACCCCCCCCCGTCTTGACTGGTTCTGATTAGACCCCCCCCGTCTTCACTGGTTCTGATTAGACCCCCACCCCACCCCGTCTTCACTGGTTCTGATTAGACCCCCTCCCCCGTCTTCACTGGTTCTGATTAGACCCCCCCCCCGTCTTCACTGGTTCTGATTAGACCCCCCCCCTGTCTTCACTGGTTCTGATTAGCCCCCCCCCCCCCTGTCTTCACTGGTTCTGATTAGACCCCCCACCCCCGTCTTCACTGGTTCTGATTAGACCCCCCCCCCCCCCCCCCCCGTCTTCACTGGTTCTGATTAAACCCCCCCCCCCCGTCTTCACTGGTTCTGATTAGACCCCCCCCGTCTTCACTGGTTCTGATTAGACCCCCCCCCCTGTCTTCACTGGTTCTGATTAGACCCCCCCCCCCCTGTCTTCACTGGTTCTGATTAGACCCCCCCCCGTCTTGACTGGTTCTGATTAGACCCCCCCCGTCTTCACTGGTTCTGATTAGACCCCCACCCCACCCCGTCTTCACTGGTTCTGATTAGACCCCCTCCCCCGTCTTCACTGGTTCTGATTAGACCCCCCCCCGTCTTCACTGGTTCTGATTAGACCCCCCCCCTGTCTTCACTGGTTCTGATTAGCCCCCCCCCCCCCTGTCTTCACTGGTTCTGATTAGACCCCCCACCCCCGTCTTCACTGGTTCTGATTAGACCCCCCCCCCCCCCCCCCCCCCCCCGTCTTCACTGGTTCTGATTAAACCCCCCCCCCCCCGTCTTCACTGGTTCTGATTAGACCCCCCCCCGTCTTCACTGGTTCTGATTAGACCCCCCACCCCCCGTCTTCACTGGTTCTGATTAGACCCCCCCCCCCCCCCCTGTCTTCACTGGTTCTGATTAGACCCCCCTTCCCCTGTCTTCACTGGTTCTGATTAGACCCCCCCCCCTGTCTTCACTGGTTCTGATTAGACCCCCCACCCCTGTCTTCACTGGTTCTGATTAGACCCCCCCCCCCCCCCTCTTCACTGGTTCTGATTAGACCCCCCCCCCCCCTGTCTTCACTGGTTCTGATTAGATCCCCCCCTGTCTTCACTGGTTCTGATTAGGACCCCCCCCCCTGTCTTCACTGGTTCTGATTAGACCCCCTCCCCCTGTCTTCACTGGTTCTGATTAGACCCCCCCAGGCAGTTGTAGTTTGATTGTCAATTCATCATATGAATTGAAATCAAAATAAGTTTGAATAAGTCTACAGAGTTGACTGAATATAAATGTCTAACTTCCCTGTGTGTCCATCAGATACGTCCCGCTCCCCAGAGTTCCTGGAGATGCACAGTGGCAGCAGTGACCCTCCCCTCTGCCTCATGATTGGTTATGCAGACGGGATGCAGATCTGGAGCATATCCGTGAGTGTTTTTGTTGTTACTGTGCTGTTGTTGGTGTTGGTGTTGAAGCTTACTGTTTGGGGTTTTAGGCTGGGTTTCGGAATAAGCACTTTGTGACATCTGCTGATGAAGGGCTTTATAAATACATTTTGAATAGAAAGATGTTGAACAACAACAGACATGAGTGGCGCTGCTCTCTAAGACACTGCATCTCAGTGCTTGAGGCGTCACTACAGACACCCTGGTTTGAATCCAGGCTGTATCACAACCAGGCCGTGATTGGGAGTCCAATAGGGCGACACACAATTGGCCCAGCGTCGTCCGGTTTTGGCCAGTGGTGGCCGTCATTGTAAATAAGAATCTGTTCTTAACTGACTTGCCTCGTTAAATAAAGGTTAAAAACCCCAGACATTATTGTTTCTCATTTGCAGTACCCCTTGTCCCCCACTAGATGTCAGGATAGACCAGGGTGTTAACAGTTATTTTCATTATAAAATGCTCCAGTTAATTACAAGTCTTGACAACTTCTGCACCAACAGTTTATCTAGGATCTGTGTTGTGGTTGTTAACATATGAAATACAGATCTTTGTGTTTTTGGTGTTGAAATATTTAATTTTAAATATAGAGCTGTTTACATTTGATGAGCAGTTTGGGTGGGTCACACAATACACTACTCTATCCAGGTCCCATAATTACAGGAACCATAGCACCTATTGTGCACTCCGGCTGGGAATTGCAAGGGACCTCACGATACGATATTATCACAATACTTAGGTGCCGATACGATATGTTGCGATTCTATATGTGTTCGATACTGTGATTTTATTGCAATTCGATGTTCCAAACAAATTGAGCACCATATGTCTGCTGCAGAGGGACAAGAGGGAGACATCAACATTTTTATTAGTCATGACAGTAAAAGTGCTGAAACAAATTGTTCCCTGTTTAAAAAGAAGATGGAGAACAAACTTTGATAGTAAATACTGGCGTTTTGGTACAGCCGACTAAGACAAATAATATTGTGATATCATCAAAAACAATATCCCGATGTGGAACTGTATCGATTTTCTTTGACCCATCACTATTGTGCACCCACATTGAGTAGACTTGAACAATAGAGAGACATGCGCAGGCCTCCACAATGTGGGGAGAATCATGGAGGTGAGAGAAGGGCCACTGATTTCCTTCTCTCCTCATCTGTCACTGAGGAGGTAGACTTAGCCAACAAGATGGAGGACTTTTGATATTCTTTTAAGGTGGTTTGTGTTGTGACTGGTATCATCCCAGGGTCAAATATTTAAGGAGGAATATGGATTGAAATAAAGTAAGAAACCACTCATGGAAGAACCTAAGAGTGGAAATAGCATTAATGTTTTTCCTGCACTTTAAAAAAAAAAACAGATTTGTATTCTTTTGATTTTAATTTCAATGTAAAGGCTATTTGAAAGAGCTGTTCTTTTGACTCATTTTTCAACCACAGTAAAGTCATTTCCAGGATTATCTGAAAATAATAACTGAGATATTCTCTAGTAAAATCATTAGACAATTTTGTCAGCTCTACAACTTAACAAATAACCTGCAATTCTGCAAAGGCCTCTATTTAGGACTATCAGGTTCCACGTGCAAGCTGTCACAGAAACATGCTAACTTAACATGCATCCTGTGAGATCTAAACAGCCTAAGTCCTTAATCAGTCCTTTCTAAACATCCACAGGCCACCAAGAAAATGACACACTTCCCCCTCCACACACTGGGGCTGACTCACACACACTGGTGGGATGTGGCTGTGAACAACGTCTCTGTTGTTAGCGCACCTCTTCTCTCTTAAAGAAGAGAGGAACTATATGCAGCTAGCTACAGATGTGCTACACTATCCAGCCTACATAATACCATCCAGAATAAATGAGGAGAGAAGGGTCATAGCCAGCTAGCTACAGATGTGCTACACTATCCAGCCTACATAATACCATCCAGAATAAATGAGGAGAGAAGGACCATAGCCAGCTAGCTACAGATGTGCTACACTAGCCAGCCTACATAATACCATCCAGAATAAATGTGGAGAGAAGGACCATAGCCAGCTAGCTACAGATGTGCTACACTATCCAGCCTACATAATACCATCCAGAATAAATGTGGAGAGAAGGGCCATAGCCAGCCTACATAATACCATCCAGGATAAATGAGGAGAGAAGGGCCATAGCCAGCTAGCTACAGATGTGCTACACTAGCCAGTCTACATAATACCATCCAGAATAAATGAGGAAAGGAGAAGGGCCATAGCCAGCCTACATAATACCATCCAGAATAAATGAGGAGAGAAGGGTCATAGCCAGCCTACATAATACCATCCAGAATAAATGAGGAGAGGAGAAGGGCCATAGCCAGCCTACATAATACCATCCAGAATAAATGAGGAGAGGAGAAGGGCCATAGCCAGCCTACATAATACCATCCAGAATAAATGAGGAGAGGAGAAGGGCCATAGCCAGCCTACATAATACCATCCAGAATAAATGAGGAGAGAAGGGTCATAGCCAGCCTACATAATACCATCCAGAATAAATGAGGAGAGGATAAGGGCCATAGCCAGCCTACATAATACCATCCAGAATAAATGAGGAGAGGAGAAGGGCCATAGCCAGCTAGCTACAGATGTGCTGCTGCACTACATATAGAGTATTCTAGTACCATCTCGAGTTGGGTACAGTATAGTTCCATTTCAATACCAGTCAACCAAGGAGTAGAATTGGAATTGGCCCCAACTGGGCGATACACTCAATACTGTTGCGGTGTTGCTCCTCTTTATATCACACTCTTACCCCTCTTGTAGTTTTTCTGTGATTTTGGCATGTTTCCGGGACGTGTTTTTTTCACTGGGTTCATATTAAGTTATGATAGCACCTCGGTCTCGAACCCTGAGTAGCTGTGAAGTTTTTTTGACAGTCGCTAAGCCTACACCCTCTGTAATGGCACTGACTGCATGGAGAGACACACACACACACACACACTCCTCATCAGACGCCCTACAGAGTGTGTATGTGCATATCAACCGTCCGTGTGTGTGCATTACTGTCCCCTCAGACAGCGAGGGATCTTTGACTGGATTGGTGTCGCCTGCCCTGTCCCAGACAGATGAGGCCCATACTACTGTGGGCAAGTTGTTGGCCTGAAGAGGTGTTGGGGGAAATGACCATCTTTGAAGAGAGGTGTCTGTGTGGGCGCTGTTATTAATGAAGTACATTCCCAGATAGGGACAAATCAGCCTGTCTTCATGTGCTTCCAAGAGGGAGAAAAGTTATCACTGCTGGTCCACCGCCTGCTTGGAAGCTCAACAGTGAAAACGGCCCCCGCTTGTGGCCTTAGTACCAAGTGTTATGTCTCTCTCATGGTGGAAGGTAAAATTGAAATCAGCTGTTGTTTTAGGATCCCCAAAAGCACTTAATTTTGTTGAAAATTATTCATTGTTCATATTCATCCACCATCAATATGCCCTTGCCGTGTGTCCTGTCTGAATGCATGTCTGTCTGTCTACAACTGAGGGGTAATACAGAGATTAAAACACGGTGTACAACACTAGTTTCCACAAATAACATCCCACCCAGACCCAGAATTGAATTGAATTAATTTTATGATATATTTAAAAAAAAAGACACACACACAGAAAGAAGCAATTGGGCATATTGCTGCTGTGTAGACAGGCGGCTAATGTAATGGCAGAAAGCAGAGACGGATGTTGTTGATGCCTGGCTGGCTGTCTTGTCACACAGAGCCATGTAAAGCAAGGATGAGCTGTGGGGTAATGCACAATGCCCACCATATTGTCATTATCCTAACCCCCCGCCCACCCACCACACACAATCCAGCAAATTCCATTATTCTCCAACTCCATTTGCCGTAGGAATCCCACCCATCCTCCATCCTCCCACCATAGTCCCACTTATTCCCTCTCTCTGTGCTCCTTTAACCTGCTAGTGGTTTATGATGCTCTAGTTTAATGCCACTGGACCGAGCTGCACTTTTAATAAAAACAATGGCCTGATCCACCACTTTGAAAAGAGGCTACTAATTGCGCAAAAGAGCATTCATCCTCGGATGTGCTTATCTACTTAAGACACGTGGATTATGGTGACAGTAATGTGATAATGCACGTTTCGCTGTAATTTAACACAAAAAACATCACAAAAGTGGAGCTTAGAGCTTAAAACAATGCACCATTACAGGCGTCAGAGCCACCACGGACCACGCACGGGTTCTGACCTGACTATTACAGGCGTCAGAGCCACCACGGACCACGCACGGGTTCTGACCTGACTATTACAGGCGTCAGAGCCACCACGGACCACGCACGGGTTCTGACCTGACTATTACAGGCGTCAGAGCCACCACGGACCACGCACGGGTTCTGACCTGACTATTACAGGCGTCAGAGCCACCACGGACCACGCACGGGTTCTGACCTGACTATTACAGGCGTCAGAGCCACCACGGACCACGCACGGGTTCTGACCTGACCATTACAGGCGTCAGAGCCACCACGGACCACGCACGGGTTCTGACCTGACCATTACAGGCGTCAGAGCCACCACGGACCACGCACGGGTTCTGACCTGACCATTACAGGCGTCAGAGCCACCACGGACCACGCACGGGTTCTGACCCGACTATTACAGGCGTCAGAGCCACCACGGACCACGCACGGGTTCTGACCCGACTATTACAGGCGTCAGAGCCACCACGGACCACGCACGGGTTCTGACCCGACTATTACAGGCGTCAGAGCCACCACGGACCACGCACGGGTTCTGACCTGACTATTACAGGCGTCAGAGCCACCACGGACCACGCACGGGTTCTGACCTGACCATTACAGGCGTCAGAGCCACCATGGACCACGCACGGGTTCTGACCTGACCATTACAGGCGTCAGAGCCACCACGGACCACGCACGGGTTCTGACCTGACTATTACAGGCGTCAGAGCCACCACGGACCACGCACGGGTTCTGACCCGACTATTACAGGCGTCAGAGCCACCACGGACCACGCACAGGTTCTGACCTGACTATTACAGGCGTCAGAGCCACCACGGACCACGCACGGGTTCTGACCTGACCATTACAGGCGTCAGAGCCACCACGGACCACGCACGGGTTCTGACCTGACTATTACAGGCGTCAGAGCCACCACGGACCACGCACGGGTTCTGACCCGACTATTACAGGCGTCAGAGCCACCACGGACCACGCACGGGTTCTGACCCGACTATCCAAGCCTCTCTCTGGGGCCTAATGCAGGGGATGACCTAGCATCTCTGGAGCCTCGAACAGGGGCACAGCTACCACTTTAATTCCATGAACAGTTCTCATTGCATCTGATACAACAGTAAAGACAGGAAGCAACTTACAATAACCTCTGATATATTGGTGACCTCCAGCTATAGATACTGCAACTTCTCAGAATGACAGGGGATATAGGCCTACACAGTACACGCTGGGTGAACAACAGGTGTGGCGGCCATGTTCAACATGTCAATGTGGGAACACTATTTCCTGAACACTATCCAGCTGCTAACCTGTTATTCTTTACTTCAGATACTGTATGTAGGCTATGTTTGATTTCAGTTCTGTTCAAAGCATTTTAAAAGTATTTTTGGCATCAGTCATAGCGCTTTTGAAACCAATTAGCTGAGCTGTCTGGTTATCAGACTGCTGGTCTTGCCAGCCAGGCGACACCGCAGCCCGCTCTGTCCCGTTGGCTCAGTCACAGAAAGAAAGAGTAGGCTGCTCGTTTGCATCGGAATGCTTTGGGGACCTTTGTTGGTAGCTTTCACTACGGTTTGGTTGGCACTTCAACCACCAGCCCCTCCTCCACTCCCTTTAGTGCTCCCCTTCCTCTCCCTCTAGGCCACCCCCTCCAATCTCCCTCTAGGGCCCCCTTCCTCCTTGACAAGCCCCTTTCCACGCAGTTGGAATAGATTTTTGTATTTTTTTCCCAGCGTGAACAAATCTCTCTTTGTTCCAGCTAGGGGCCCCCACATTGTCTTTTGACTTTGCCCTGCTGCCGACTTCTTAGCCCTTTAGCCTCCATCCAAACCGGAGCTTTAAGTTTGTGGTTGTGTAGCGTTGATAATTCTTATCATTACGCTGAGGCTTAATCAGAAGTATGGCCGCCTCGTAAAGAACTAGTGGTCACCTCACCAAACGCATGGAGTTTATTATCATCAGAAAGAACAACTCCAGCCCTGTTGACTATGGCAAAATGTTAACGGTTTTATATGAAATGTTTACCCTAGCATTGTATAGGTGGGCTTGTCCCCCTGCCTAGCTCTATTTCCTCTGTTCAGCTGGTGTTTGCTTGGCCAAGTGTTTTTGACGGAACTATACCGCAACAACCGTAAAACAACAATGTCCTCTTTTTAAATTCATTTGTTACATTTCCTTTATTTATAAGAAATCAGAGTAAATGAGAGTGGTCTTAGACTGAGCGTTCATTGTATGCATTTATGTCAGAAGGACGGCGAGAGAAAGCTGGCCAGCCACTGTAAAATAGTCTCAAAGCGTTTGACTTTTCACTGGTGACACTACCTTTTGACTTGTTACATTTACTTGTTCTTACATTGTTGTTGAACTTGCTCTACTCTCTTTTTTTCCCCCCTCTCTGTTGTAGCTGGGTGGGGAGGCCCAGGAGCTTTTCTCTGTGCGCCACGGACCTGTGAGAGCTGCCCACATCCTGCCAGCGCCCCATATCAGTGAGTATCTATCAACCTGCCTACCTCTACCATTTTTCACCTTTTACTTCTACCCTAACGTTTCCCAGTCTTGTATTTCTGTCGTTCTACGCATTCACATCAGACCATCTGAGTGTGATGCACATTGTAAGCGATTGTTCCCAGGGACTCAGGTCCTCAATATGCTTTCGTTCTAGAAATCAGTAGAAAAGCTTGGCTGTTTTCAGCTTGTCTTGCCACATGAACCTCCTCTCTGTCCACTTCAGTCAATATGTATCCACCCAATCTGCAAGTTAAATGTATGCGTTTTTGAAGCACATTGGTCTTGTTATTCCTCTGATGTGGGTTTTCAACACAGCCTCTCCTCCCCCCCAAAAATTAAATCACTTATAGCTCAAATCAGTTCTCGCCAGTGCTCAAGGACCGCTCTTGAAACTAAGTTAAATGTGGCACAATTTGTCGTTTGAGGATGTGGCGTGTGTGTGTTTGCTGTGATATGTCATGGATTAATTAAAGACTACCTGTTTGTTAATAGTCAGAAGCCCCATGCCAGCGTCCCCTCTCTTCCTGTTCCTATCCTAATATTAAAGGCAGTCCTGGCCTCAATCATACTGTTGGCCTGGCCCCCACTGGTTCAGAATGAAGTGACAGAGCTCTGGTGAGCCCCCCCCCCCCCCCCACCATTTATTTCTCTCCCTCTCTCAAGTCACTCATTGGCCCCATTGTATTACAGGGGTAATAGCATTTCTAAAGGTTAGGTATGGAAGAGAAGCAGGCCAGGGAAAAACATGTCCAAGGTTCTGATCTAATCATGTTCAATCAGAGACTTCAATGGAAAGCAGAGGGGACATATCACCTCTAGATTGCCTATGGACCACCCTCACAGACACACCGTTGTATCTAATATAAGACCGTAAGCATTCACATCCTCTGAAACCCATATACAATTGGATTTCCCTCGTTCTGCCAATTCGTTATTCTCTAGGCATGAAGTTTGAATTTGCTGTCACTGCAGGTATAATTCAGAAATTAAGTGAAAAGCACAAAACGCTAGCATGTGGCGTTCTGGTGAGAAAATCAGCTTTTTGTTCTCGCTCTGTGTTCCGGTCCTTTGGCAGATTTCAACAATGCACAATGACAGCATTGAAAGGGCCCTGGACAGGGATGAAAGCCACCAACAGTAATAAGAAGCAGCAGATACCCAACACATGAGGGGAACGATTCTCTGACTGCTAAAATAAAAATGAATTGTACTACCAGAGTAGCGGGGGGAGAGAGCGAGAGACACTGATTGCAATCTGTTAGACGCAGCCGGCGCAAACACTGTTGCTCTGTGGCAGCTGTTAAAAGACCAATTGTTTCAGTCGGGATCCTGGGTGGGCGGGTTTGGAAAGTCCTGAAAATAGGTGTCGGTTCAAATAAGTCAAAAGGCCCCTTCCTGGAATAGAGGAGGAAGTGGTGTTTTTCCGAAGAGAGCGATCCGTTTATCTGTCCAGCATCCCGGAGTTTGTAACCTATGCTCTTTTCTTCCGTCTTCTGGTATAGGCCATATATACGCCTACCAAAGGGATTCACAGTACAATAGATGAGCATTGATGACAAGTCATCCTAATATGTACAGTATGAGCCTTCTGTTGGTCTCTTGAACAGTAGAATGGATGTAGTAATAGTATTGTGTTGGACCTGAACTCAGATGACCCAGAGGCCCAGCCTCCATGTAAAGGGACTAATTACTGAAATGGCTCTGGAAATTATATCATTTATAACAGCAAACATGTTTTCTTCAGTACAGACTTGCCTTCCTCTATAAATGATATAAACACACACGCAACAGTCAAACATACAAATGTCGAGTTTGAAATGGAGCTATATTATATCTCTGAAATTACAGTCTACTCATAATCAAAGCATAGTCAACACTAGTCATGAAGGAATCTTAGATCATTTTCCCCCTGACTGTATTTACAGAAACTGTTTATTTTCCTAAATGCATTGTTCAAATGAAACCCTTTGGTCTTTTGGGGAAATCATATTTGCCTACAGCTCAATATGGTGACCCGTTGTGATGTTTGATGACAGAAATATGAGTGCAGAAGAAAGGCTGTGTTTGGGAGTGTTAGGGGTTTGAGGACGGCACATTGGCTCTCCCACACGGCACGGTCACACCACAGGAACTCACACTGATTACTGTCAGGGCTAAATGACTCCCCTCCACAGGCCTAACAGCTTCTTCAATCTGGACCCCCACTACACACGCACGCACACACACCACATCCCTCCCTCGCCATCTTTAGGAATGGGACAATTAGGGGAAAATGGCACCCTATTCCCTACATAGTGCACTACTTTGATCAGAGCCCTATGGGAAAGAAACTAAATATGCCCGCTGGGCTTTTACCATACTGTAATTTCGCCCCAAACCCAAAGAATTAAACAGAGGCAGACAAAAGAACCCTACTCAGCTTTGAAGGGGTTCTCTGTCAATCTATCTCGCTCTATCCTCTCCTCCATACGGAGAGATAGTTTGAGTTCAGCACGTTGCGCAGAGTGCTGTTTCTGTTCCTCCGTCTCCCTCCTCTCCTTTCTTCTTAATGTCTTGCATGCTGGTTTGTTAATCTATTTGATCCCCATAACTCTTCATGTTAACCTGGGCATTATTCTGTGGTCAGCAGGGATGAGTCCTCTCCAAGTTGCCAGGAATGAGATGGTCTAACTTCTGTAATGTTCTATTTTATATATTGTCTCCTTTTCCTCTTCAGAATTTTGTGTAATTTTTTTTTTTTTTATTTTTTTTTTTTACCCCTTTTTATCCCAAATTTCGTGGTGTCCAATTGTCTCTCTGCAACTACCGTACGGACTCGGGAGAGATGAAGGTCGAGAGCCGTGCGTCCTCCGACACACAACCCAGCCAAGCCGCACTGCTTCTTGACACAATGCCCACTTGACCCGGAAGCCAGCAGCACCAATGTGTCGGAGGAAACACCGTACACCTGGCAACCGCGTTAGCATGCATGCGCCTGGCCCGCCACAGGAGTCGCTAGAGTGTGATGGGACAAGGACATCCCTGCCAGCCAAACCCTCCCCTAACCCGGACAACACTGGGCCAATTGTGCATCGTCCCATGGCTCTCCCGGTCACAGCCGGCTGTGACATATCCTGGACTCGAACCAGGATCTCTAGTGTCCTTAGACCACTACGCCACTCGGGAGTCCATCTCTTCAGAATTTTTTAGGGGGTATCATTTGATTACAGAGCTTCTGTAGTAATGTAATCAACACGCATCCTGCTACAGTAGTGCTAGTTAAGTGGAGTGGGTGGCTCTGGCCGGCTGGACTGGGCACAATACACAACAGGCCTGTCTCACATGCATAGGGCCCCCTAATGATGAATGATCACTGCTCTCTGACAGTCCCTCATCATCATCTTCTCTCTCTCTCTCCTTCACCTCCCCCTTTTTTCCCTTCTCCTTCTCCCCTTTCTTCTTCTTCTCCCCTTTCTTCTTCTTCTCCCTTTTCTTCTTCTTCTCCCTTTTCTTCTTCTTCTCCCTTTTCTTCTTCTTCTCCCTTTTCTTCTTCTTCTCCCCTTTCTTCTTCTTCTCCCCCTTCTTCTTCTTCTTCTTCTCCCCCTTCTTCTTCTTCTTCTTCTCCCCCTTCTTCTTCTTCTCCCTTTTCTTCTTCTTCTCTCCCTTTTCTTCTTCTTCTCCCCCTTCTTCTTCTCCCCCTTCTTCTCCTTCTCCATTTTCTTCTTCTTCTCCCCCTTCTTCTTCTTCTCCCCCTTCTTCTTCTTCTCCCCCTTCTTCTTCTTCTCCCCCTTCTTCTTCTTCTCCCTTTTCTTCTCCTTCTCCCTTTTCTTCTTCTTCTCCCCCTTCTTCTTCTTCTCCCCCTTCTTCTTCTTCTCCCCCTTCTTCTTCTTCTTCTTCTTCTCCCCCTTCTTCTTCTCCCCCTTCTTCTCCTTCTCCCTTTTCTTCTTCTTCTCCCCCTTCTTCTTCTTCTCCCCCTTCTTCTCCTTCTCCCTTTTCTTCTTCTTCTCCCCCTTCTTCTTCTTCTTCTCCCCCTTCTTCTTCTTCTCCTTCTTCTTCTTCTCCCCCTTCTTCTTCTTCTTCTCCCCCTTCTTCTTCTTCTTCTTCTCCCCCTTCTTCTTCTTCTTCTCCCCCTTCTTCTTTTTCTCCCCCTTCTTCTTTTTCTCCCCCTTCTTCTTCTTCTCCCCCTTCTTCTTCTTCTCCCCCTTCTTCTTCTTCTTCTCCCCCTTCTTCTCCTTCTCCCTTTTCTTCTTCTTCTCCCCCTTCTTCTTCTTCTCCCCCTTCTTCTCCTTCTCCCTTTTCTTCTTCTTCTCCCCCTTCTTCTTCTCCCCCTTCTTCTTCTCCTTCTCCCTTTTCTTCTTCTTCTCCCCCTTCTTCTTCTCCCCCTTCTTCTTCTTCTTCTCCCCCTTCTTCTCCTTCTCCCTTTTCTTCTTCTTCTCCCCCTTCTTCTTCTTCTTCTCCCCCTTCTTCTTCTTCTTCTCCCCCTTCTTCTTCTTCTTCTCCCCTTTCTTCTTCTTCTCCCCCTTCTTCTCCTTCTCCCTTTTCTTCTTCTTCTCCCCCTTCTTCTTCTTCTTCTCCCTTTTCTTCTTCTTCTCCCCTTCTTCTTCTTCTCCCTTTTCTTCTTCTTCTTCTCCCTTTTCTTCTTCTTCTTCTCCCTTTTCTTCTTCTTCTTCTCCCCCTTCTTCTTCTCCCCTTTCTTCTTCTTCTCCCTTTTCTTATTCTTCTTCGCCCCCTTCTTCTTCTTCTTCTCCCCCTTCTTCTTCTTCTTCTCCCTTTTCTTCTTCTTCTTCTCCCTTTTCTTCTTCTTCTCCCCCTTCTTCTTCTCCCCCTTCTTCTTCTTCTTCTCCCCCTTCTTCTCCTTCTCCCTTTTCTTCTTCTTCTCCCCCTTCTTCTCCTTCTCCCTTTTCTTCTTCTTCTCCCCCTTCTTCTTCTTCTTCTCCCTTTTCTTCTTCTTCTCCCCCTTCTTCTTCTTCTCCCCCTTCTTCTTCTTCTCCCCTTTCTTCTTCTTCTCCCTTTTCTTCTTCTTCTTCTCCCCTTTCTTCTTCTTCTTCTCCCCCTTCTTCTTCTCCCTTTTCTTCTTCTTCTTCTCCCTTTTCTTCTTCTTCTTCTCCCCCTTCTTCTTCTCCCCTTTCTTCTTCTTCTCCCTTTTCTTATTCTTCTTCTCCCTTTTCTTCTTCTTCTCCCCCTTCTTCTTCTTCTCCCCTTTCTTCTTCTTCTCCCCTTTCTTCTTCTTCTCCCCTTTCTTCTTCTTCTCCCCCTTCTTCTCCTTCTCCCTTTTCTTCTCCTTCTCCCTTTTCTTCTTCTTCTCCCCCTTCTTCTTCTTCTCCCCTTTCTTCTTCTTCTCCCCCTTCTTCTTCTTCTTCTCCCCCTTCTTCTTCTTCTCCCCCTTCTTCTTCTCCCCCTTCTTCTTCTTCTCCCCCTTCTTCTTCCCCCCTTTCTTCTTCTTCTCCCCCTTCTTCTTCTTCTTCTTCTCCCCCTTCTTCTTCTTCTCCCCCTTCTTCTTCTTCTTCTCCCCCTTCTTCTTCTTCTTCTCCCCCTTCTTCTTCTTCTCCCCCTTCTTCTTCTTCTTCTCCCCCTTCTTCTTCTTCTTCTTCTCCCCCTCTTCTTCTAGGTCCGCTGATGATTGATAGTTTTGCGGACAAAAGGCCTCTCCTGGGGGTGTGCAAGAGTACCGGGTCCTCGGGGTGAGTACAGTGCACATCATGACATCGCTGGGAGATATGCTTAGGAGGGTGGTATCTGACTGAATCCACAAACTGCTTTTTACAGTACAAGCCCCTAGAGATCCAATAATGTGATTATATGTACAAGCCCAAGTCTTTCCCATGTTGAAAGAGTTGATTTTTCCTGATGACATCATTAGAGTTACAGTCCATTAGCTCTAAAGCCTTTCTCTGGTTGGGTCAAAGTTGAACTACGCCACACACACTTGTAATCCAGTTTCCACATGTGCTAACCATGGCTGCTGGTAACCATGACCACTGGTAGGAGTGATGTGCGTCAGTTGGCGACCAGGCATAGTTTTATTTTATTGGGCGCCCCCAGTTTTCGAGCGTCTCAGAAGTTAGTATATGTATGATGATGGACTCATTTCTGGTCTAGTCGTTCTATTTCTCTGGCCTCCATCTCACTGATTGGTCACTCAGACAGACTCACAGTGGCACCAGATTGCACAACATGTCAACGTGACTTGCATACTCAGACCACGTCTGCAATGGCACCCTATTTAGTAGTGCACTATATATAGATCAGGCTGTCATTTCATACAACGCCTTAACATGAGTTCCCTTTCCCCATCCTTCCTTCCTTCCAGTCACGTCACATGCCTGGTTAACAAGGGAGCAACAAGTCAAATAGTTGTTTTGATCTTTTACTAGAAATAATCAGGTCTGCAAGAACTGACACAAGGCAGCGCATTAATAAGTCATTCTGGGTGATTTTAGGTGGACTTTCCTTGCTAATTTACCAGAATTGGATAAGCCAATCTGGTTGCATGGCGAGGCAGAAAAGGAGCGAGGAGATGGGAAGAGAGGTTAGAGGAGGAGGAGGAGGAGGAGGAGATGAGAGGAGAAGATGTGAAACTTCCATGTGGTAATGGAATGTCCTTTCTCTGTCACCAGAGTCGATCTTTATTAAAATGTGTTGGAAGGGAAAGACAGGCTAGGGCCCTTAGTTGTACTGCGTGACGTTCAGACGTTACAAGGTACAAATCTTAAGTACATTTGAAAGCCTATAATTTGTCCTACGTAATAAGAGCCATCAAAGCCCCCCTGGTGAAGAGTGAGAACCCCAGGCGTCTGTTCTCTCCATACGTTGTCATGACCTCCCTTTTTCCCCTCCCCTTGTCCCTGCTCCTCTTCCAGAACATCGAAACATTTAACTCGATATTTCCTTCCTGGGAAATGAAATAAGGAAGTCTGTCTTCGGCTGGGCTTTGATGGAGACCACCTTCCCCAAGTTTTCAAAGTAAAGCTGCCTCCTCCTCTACTGCCTCTGCCACCGATTCTCTACTGCCTCGTCTACCTCTGTACTGCCTCTACCACTGCTCTGGCTGTGTCCTGGCTGACACGGAGAGAGAGCTACAGACGGGGAGGGTTTGGCTGCTTGGCCTGGTGACTGACGCTCAGCAGTAATGCTGAAAACATGCTTGATGCTTAAAAGACCAAACCCTGACCTCTGGCTGAATGGCACAGCCAGGCTGGGGCCGTCCTGACTCCCGACCGACAGAGGTGTTTGGTAAATAACACTACATTAAAAGAAGAGAGGACTACCCTATGGCCACAGAACAGTTTTTCCATTCAGGACATTCGTAAACTTATTAAGGTCCTCACTCAATTTTTAGCATATAATCATTTTAAAATAACAGCTTTTGTCAACCAGCAAAAAGGATGCCGGCTTGACACTTAAATGGAAAACAGATTGGAGTCTTGGCCGAGAGAGCAGCGCTGGTTTAGAAGTTGGTTCAGTCAGCTCGAGGCTTAGATTACAAGATTTGCAAATTAAAGGAAAACCAGAAAGGGGGAAAAGCATGTGTGCCTATCCTTGTATTTGTGGGCTTCTAGCCAGACCCACTCAACATCATTTTATCAATGGAAAGGATTATGCGTTAAGCCAAAACAATGTATGGATCTAGTGATTTTCCTGACAGCAAAGTACATGTGTGTCCCTTCACGCACTGCGCCAGTGCCAGTTGGGTTGGTGGGGGAATTAGTGAAGAATGCCTGTGTGCCATACTGTATCCGCCCCTGGGCTCTGGTCTTCCTGCTCCTCCTCTCCTCACATAGTGTCTGGAAATGATTTGTGTTTCCAGCCCCTGCTGCTGCTGGTCGTTGTTATTATATAAATTTATTTAATTAGGTCCGCTGGTATTAACATTCTGAACATTTAAGACTGCTCTTTGTCAATGAATGCAAATCACAGAGGCAGGGGGTGGAGGGCGGAGGCATCTTAACTGTTTGTGGGTGTTTTTCGGAGTGGGAGCATACACACACTCCCAGGGTAAAAGTTCAGCAGTGAAGAAGAAGCCTGCTTTTGTTCTCACTCTCTGTCCCAAATGGCACCCTATTCCCTGACTAGTGCACTACTTTTGACCAGGACCCACCTCTGAGTTTGGGAACTGTGGATGAAGTGTCTGGGCAAGCAAAAAGCTCTTGTCAGCAGAGCCCCTGACATTTATAACCCCCCAATCTTCCTACCCTGTACACCCACCCCCAAATCTCCAGATGCACAGAGGATGTGGGCATGATTTTATTATTTATTTTTGACAAATAAAGTGTTCTGTCACCATGGAGACTATGGATGGATTCATATTTTCTGAGGGTTCCGGCCGGCCCGGAACTCACAGAGACTCCCCCGAGGGTGACAATGGTCACCATGGCTACCTACCACAGACGGTAGCCAGTAGTGACCTGGAAACCGTCATCACCAGTATAGGTGGATAGGATGCATGTTTTTCTTGCCTCCTTTTTACATTAATTTAATTCAATATTTATCATTACCAGTGTTTTAGGTGCTGGGCCTTTCAAGAGATTATGGTTTCAGCACCAGGCCACGGCCCTCCAGCTGGCCCTGTGAACCTCCCACGGACCTGTCCTTTTAAAACTCACGGCTTTGAGTCGAGGCTTTTCACACCTCACCAACAAGGCCGGTGTCGTGTCCTTGATATCTCATTATTCAGTAGACACATTTAGCACACAGTTTTTAATCTAATGCAGGAAGATATAAGCTATGTGTAATTTGAAATGACACCCGTCAACAACAAAGCAAGATTGATCCTAAAAAAGAGATCATGTCATGTCCCTAATTTGTCTTTATCTTAATGCTTTATCCACTAAGTCCTGTTGTCACCAAAAAAATAAATAATCCTGTCACCTAATGCCTTGATATTAATTACAGTATTGCAGGGAAAACCCCACTCATTCCACTAAACATTTTCAAAGAGACTTAGATGAAAGCCTATTGTGGTACTAAGCTGTGCTTTTCATTGCTATTTTCATGACAGGTTTAGCAGTGGTAAACGCAAGGTATCCCTCTAAAGTGTATTAAATGGTAAATCTCAGAGCTTTTTTATTAAAAGAGGCACCAGATTTTGGAGAAGTGATGCTTTTGAAGCCAGCATGAGGCCTTTGGGCTGTTCTTTTAGTCACCATGATATGCACGCACGTACCCCCTCCCAGTGGGGACACAGCGATGATGTGTGTGTGTACGATCAGTGTTGTCTTTTGTGGTCCAGCTAACCACAGAATTGATTAAGAGAGAAATAAAGCTCTAACAGGGACATTTGATTTATTTTCTACGTTTGTTTGTTTTCAATTTGTGGGTGGGAATGTCGTGTTCTTATTTTTAAGAGTTCTGATGAAATCATTCCAGAACCTTTTGTACTGGCCATCTGTGGAAACAGGAATGCCTGTAATCTCATCTAAACCTCCTTTTTAATTTTAGCCCACACACTTACATTTAGACTTACACACACATCTCACACTCACTCACTCAGCGCTAACGGAGGGCAGTCTCTGGCTTTATTTTGAAGCGTTTATTTTGACTTCCTCATCTGTTTTCTGTCGGATGAAAATATGTTCTGCCTCGCTAGTTTTCCCCTTCAAATAGGAAGTGAGTTTAAACACAGTGGTACGAAGTGAAAGGTATAAACATATTTTTTTACACGCACAATGAGGCATAATTTTCAGCCCACCATTCATTCAGCTTTTGTGCAGTATGTTTTACATTCAATTTAATGTGAAAATATAATCAGGGCATTTCAGCTTTGTGATACTGAAGGTGTTGTTCAGCAACTTAGAATTTATGTCCTTATGTATTAATATGCCACCTATTTCTATTTAGGGGAAGTAGCATATCACTTACCAGTAATTTCCAACCCCAATTAGTTTTGGTGTGTTTAAGGATGACAAGCCGTGAATGGCTGGAAACCAGATTAAGTACCTAATCTCATAAAGAAAACATTAGTATACTGTACCTCACTTGGGATTTGAACTAGGTACCCTCTAGTTACCAATACGTTCTCTTCACCAAGAAGCTGTTTTTGTGCATGTGAGTGAGAAATGGACATTAGGGATGCTATGCTATTTTGCACACAGTCTCCTCTCTCATAGTGTGTGTCTCAAATGTTACCATATTACTTGTATAGTACACTACTTTTGACTTGAGCCCTGTTGGCCCTTGTCTAAAGTTGTGCACTACATGGGGAATATGGTGCCATTTGGGATTCATCCATCTTGTCCTTGTGTCATGGATTCTTGTCTTCCTTCCCCTCCCGACTGTTCCTCTGAGACAGTCTAGTCCAGGTGCAGCTAACTGCTGCTTAGATCTGTGCGCTGTCTGTCCTCTGTGTGTTCCGTGCAGACTGGGACACTCATATAACTTGAGGTCTCCAAGGATAGGAAGACCCTAGCCTTTGAAGTGAAGCCTTTTGAAGAGTTTAAAAGCAGTTTTCCATATATATTTTCTTTTTTAAGATGCTGCAGGACGGGTAGCCCAGCTTTATCTGTGTTGTAACCGACGAGGGTTTATTCAAAGAGTAGTTGTTTATTTTTGTGTTGATAATGCAGTGATATTTATATTTTATAGTAATATCTTTAGTAGTATTCAATTCTCATCTGACACTTGACAGTAAAGAACAACTCCATGTGTTATCACAAAGTGGACTCCTTGACAGATACACCCTGAGGCAACATATTGTGTATTGGACAATGAAGAATGTTGGTGTAAAGCGTACAGGTTGAATTACCTTGTTTTTAAAGTATTTTCTGTGGGTTCATAATGCTCTTTCTGGCGGACCTGTCGTGTTGTTGAATCTTCCTCGTAGGTAGTCTGCTATGAGTACATTGTTTGAACTTTAATATGATATGCTACGATATTTAGAGCATTTGACTACAGGCTATTTGACACAACTGTGCATTTAGCTGTCAAAGCTGAATGCACACTTGACGAGATGCTGGTTTTTGTTTTAAATGTTTCCACTTAACTCTGACAAAAAATTGGCGAACAGTGAACTGACAAGAAGTGCATTAAATACAAGGCATGTGTTTTCGATGATAAATATTCATGTCCACTCCACTGCTGTCAGTAATGGTGAGGAGGTTGAACTCCTGTCCATCTCATCTTTATTATTAGGCTCTCTTTTGTTATTGTTATTCTAAGCTGAAAATTGGAATTGTTTTAAGAAGGTCATACCATGGATCATTTGACTATGATTTTGAGTTTTAGGACCGCTTTCGGTATATAAAAACAATATATTTTTGATGTAATATTGAATTCGGCCTTTACCACCATAGAAACACATTGAATAACATATTAATAAAGGGAAAGAAAGGTCAAAAATTCAGTCATAAGGAATAAGGTTTTGAAGGGTCTGTTCTATATCTAGGAGAGAACTCTTATTTTACCCCTTGTCTTTGACACAAACTTCCTCCATAATTCCATTAATTTGTATGGGTTACTTGTAGACAAGTCCTGTGACACTTCTGGGGGTCGTAGAGCAAAACAGAGAACACCGTCCAGTTTGCAAGAGTCTCCCCTTTCTATAGGATGGTCATGTTAGTTTTTTAGGCCAAACCGTTTGGATGCAAGAAAGGGCGAAATAGGTGGATGCAGTGGATTGAGACGGAGGCCATGCAAAAAAACAGACGGATTGTGATGCTCAATTTTTTATTATGTTACTTAGATTGACGCACTGGTACGTCAATAAACTCTAGCGGTTTACCAAGGGATTTTTGCAAGCGTTCTCTCTCTCTCTCACACACACACTGGCGGGGCAATGTGTTTCCAATATGCTTGTTGGTGGTGTACGGTACTGAATGAGGAGGAAATGTATTTCTGGCAGTGCTGCAGACATGGAGCTGTGGTTGAACTTTTTACCCTAATTACTTTCCCGCTAATGCCCGCGGCGTGCCGGAATCACAGACCCCTTTCCCACCCCCCCGAGCTGCCTCTGATGTGGCCAGCGTTTGTTGTGTGTTGAGGGTTGGGTTCTACAGGGGAGAGAGGGAATGAGAAAGATGGAGAGTGGGTTGGGGGGGGGGGGGGGAGGGAGTCAGAGACGGGTAGAAGGAAACTTTGGGAATATTGTGACAGAATTTGTGTCTCTTTTCTTCCAGTACCTCCCACCTCACTTGATGTCTATGAAAATAAAGTAATTGTTGTCATGTGCGTGTGTGTAGAAATAACTGCTATAAATTTATGACTCAGCCTCACCAGTCTGATCTCAGTCCAAAGATTAGTTTTACCAATTTGTCCAGGCTTTATTTGTAACATGTTTCTCAAAACACCACTGTGAGATCAGTTCCAATAGGCTCTTCTGTTAAGAAGAAAATAAAACATGGCCTCTTATTTTGTATGATATTTTCTTTCCCCCAAAAAAATCTTATCACTGACAGGTGTCAGTTTTGGTAAGCATTTAAGCTCTTCAACTCCAAGGATTTTTACCTATGTGGTTCACTAACAATTTCCCCAGATGCAAGATAAACAGTACCAGTCAAAAGTTTGGACACCTACTCATTCAAAGGTTATTCTTTATTTGTACTATTTTCTACATTGTAAAATAATAGTGAAGACGTCAAAACAGCACATATGGAATCATGTAGTAACCAAAAAAGTATATTATACAGTGCCTTGCGAAAGTATTCGGCCCCCTTGAACTTTGCGACCTTTTGCCACATTTAAGGCTTCAAACATAAAGATATAAAACTTTATTTTTTTGTGAAGACTCAACAACAAGTGGGACACAATCATGAAGTGGAACGACATTTATTGGATATTTCAAACTTTTTTAACAAATCAAAAACTGAAAAATTGGGCGTGCAAAATTATTCAGCCCCTTTACTTTCAGTGCAGCAAACTCTCTCCAGAAGTTCAGTGAGGATCTCTGAATGATCCAATGTTGACCTAAATGACTAATGATGATAAATACAATCCACCTGTGTGTAATCAAGTCTCTGTATAAATGCACCTGCACTGTGATAGTCTCAGAGGTCCGTTAAAAGCGCAGAGAGCATCATGAAGAACAAGGAACACACCAGGCAGGTCCGAGATACTGTTGTGAAGAAGTTTAAAGCCAGATTTGGATACAAAAAGATTTCCCAAGCTTTAAACATTCCAAGGAGCACTGTGCAAGCGATAATATTGAAATTGAAGGAGTATCAGACCACTGCAAATCTACCAAGACCTGGCCGTCCCTCTAAACTTTCAGCTCATACAAGGAGAATACTGATCAGAGATGCAGCCAAGAGGCCCATGATCACTCTGGATGAACTGCAGAGCTCTACAGCTGAGGTGGGAGACTCTGTCCATAGGACAACAATCAGTCGTATATTGCACAAATCTGGCCTTTATGGAAGAGTGGCAAGAAGAAAGCCATTTCTTAAAGCTATCCATAAAAAGTGTTGTTTAAAGTTTGCCACAAGCCACCTGGGAGACACACCAAACATGTGGAAGAAGGTGCTCTGGTCAGATGAAACCAAAATTGAACTTTTTGGCAACAATGCAAAACGTTATGTTTGGCGTAGAAGCAACACAGCTCATCACACTGAACACACCATCCCCACTGTCAAACATGGTGGTGGCAGCATCATGGTTTGGGCCTGCTTTTCTTCAGCAGGGACAGGGAAGATGGTTAAAATTGATGGGAAGATGGATGGAGCCAAATACAGGACCATTCTGGAAGAAAACCTGATGGAGTCTGCAAAAGACCTGAGACTGGGACGGAGATTTGTCTTCCAACAAGACAATGATCCAAAACATAAAGCAAAATCTACAATGGAATGGTTCAAAAATAAACATATCCAGGTGTTAGAATGGCCAAGTCAAAGTCCAGACCTGAATCCAATCGAGAATCTGTGGAAAGAACTGAAAACTGCTGTTCACAAATGCTCTCCATCCAACCTCACTGAGCTCGAGCTGTTTTGCAAGGAGGAATGGGAAAAAATGTCCTCTCGATGTGCAAAACTGATAGAGACATACCCCAAGCGACTTACAGCTGTAATCGCAGCAAAAGGTGGCGCTACAAAGTATTAACTTAAGGGGGCTGAATAATTTTGCACGCCCAATTTTTCAGTTTTTGATTTGTTAAAAAAGTTTGAAATATCCAATAAATGTCGTTCCACTTCATGATTGTGTCCCACTTGTTGTTAATTCTTCACAAAAAAATAGTTTTATATCTTTATGTTTGAAGCCTGAAATGTGGCAAAAGGTCGCAAAGTTCAAGGGGGCCGAATACTTTCGCAAGGCACTGTATATTTTATAGCAACCCTTTGACTTGATGACAGCTTTGCACACTTGTCATTCTCTCAACCAGCTTCATGAGGAATGATTTTCCAAAAGTCTTGAAGGAGTTCCCACATATGCTGAGCACTTGTTGGCTGCTTTTCCTTCATTCTGCGGTCCAACTCATCCCAAACCATCTCAATTGGGTTGAGGTCGGGTGATTGTGGAGGACAGTTCATCTGATGCAGCACTCCATCACTCTCCTTCCTGGTCAAATAGCCCTTACACAACCTGGAGGTGTGTTGGGTCATTGTCCTGTTGAAAAACAAATGATAGTCCCACTAAGCGCAAACCAGATGAGATGGCGTATCGCTGCAGAATGCTCTGGTAGCCATGCTGGTTACGTGTGCCTTGAATTCTAAATAAATCACTGACAGTGTCACAGGAAAGCACCCACACACCATCATGCCTCCTCCATGCTTCACAGTGGGAATCACACATGCGGAGATCATCCGTTCACCTACTCTGCATCTCACAAAGACACTGGGTTGGAACCAAAAATCTCCAATATGGACTCATCAGACCAAAGGACAGATTTCTACCGGTCTAATGTCCATTGCTCGTGTTCCTTGACCCAAGCAAGTCTCTTCTTTTTATTGGTGTCTTTTAGTAGTGGTTTCTTTGCAGAAATTCGATCATGAAGGCCCTATTCACGCAGTCTCCTCTGAACAGTTGATGTTGAGATGTGTCTGTTACTTGAACTCTGTAGCATTTATTTGGGCTGCAATCTGAGGTGCATTTAACTCTAATGAACTTATCCTCTGCAGCAGAAGTTTTTATTTCACCTTTATTTAACCAGGTAGGCTAGTTGAGAACACCTTTATTTAACCAGGTAGGCTAGTTGAGAACAAGTTCTCATTTGCAACTACGACCTGGCCAAGATAAAGCGTAGCAATTCGACACATACAACAACACAGAGTTACACAAGTAACTCTGGGTCTTCCTTTCCTGTGGTGGTCCTCATAAGAGCCAGTTTCATCATAGCGCTTGATGAGTTTTGCGACTGCACTTGAAGAAACTTTCAAAGTTCTTGCCATATGGACTTGGTCTTTTACCAAATAGGGCTATCTTCTGTATACCACCCCTACCTTGTCACAACACAACTGATTGGCTCAAATGCATTAAGAAGGAAAGAAATTAAACAAAATTAACTTTTAGCAAGGCACACCTGTTCATTGAAATACATTCCAGGTGACTACCTCATGAAGCTGGTTGAGAGAATGCCAAGAGCGTGCAAAGCTGTTATCAATGCAAATGGTGGCTACTTTGTAGAAATCTGAAATCAAAAATATATTTTGATTTGTTTAACACTTTTGTTTTGGTTACTACATGATTCCATATGTGTTATAGTACTGTAGAAATGAAAGAAATCTAAATACTCTAGTCTTGGTCATTGTTGTTTAATATGCACCCGTAGGCCTGTAGTTTATTGCTCTGAAATCCATTGGTTTATATCTAGGCGGTTTGTGGACCGGGTGGCATCCCTGGCCTCTGGGCACTCTGTCCCTGTCCTCTCAGCACTTCCAGCAGAGACTGCAGGGACCAGGCCCAGGCTGTATTTGTTTTGCGTTTCCACAGCGTGTAATTGTCTGTTCGTATTCAGGGAGCTCGTAAAGGGCTCAGCTCTGAGCTGCAGTCTGAAACGTGGTGACGTCCCCCTCCTTGTAAATGTAATTTATTTGCTTGCTTTTTAATTCCCCTTTAAGGTTTCCCCATTTCCGCTGCTCTCAACCCCACTGCAGCCTGCCACATGAAGTGTGCAGTTTTTTTATCCATCAGTTGAGCTCGGTTCCCATCGACCAGAAGCCAGACGTTCCCTCCAGGAGAAGTGCAAGCCCAGCTCACAGAGCTATCATGTTGGAGGAAAAAAATAACAGATGTTAAAGATGTCTTTTATGTAGAAAAAACCCTCTCTAGTGATTTAAATGGCATGCGTCTGACCTAATGTACATAATAACCATTGTAAACTGACGTGTTGCTAAAATTAAGGCTCTGCCCCCGGTTGTAAATGTCACATAACCATTCTGTTGTGTATACTTTTTCCAAAATGGTACAGTAGCTAGTCTATAGCAGGCCAGGCAAAGCAAAGCTGTGCTGTGCTGGATGGTCAAGAGGCTCAGAAACATTGAATGTGTCCCAAATGGCACCCTATTCCCTCGGTAGTGCACCACTTTTGACCTGGTCCCATAGGGCTCTGGGCAAAATTGGTGCACTATATAGGGAATAGGGTGCCATTTAGGATATACACATCTATTTTACTGGCTTGCCCAGTGGCTGTTTTGAGGGGGAGATGGAGAGCCACACCTGCTACATCCATCTATCTGGCTGCTTTACAGCCTGCTACCCAGTTATTATCGGAGTCATTTAGGTTTACTGTTATGTGAGGAAACCCTTCATGTTAGAAGTGTTGTGAAGTCGACATGGGCTAAGACCAACCGTTTCCACTCAAGCAGGCTTAGACTCTCCTCCAGAGGTCATGGCTGTTGCCTCATCAGTGGGTGTGTGTGTGTTGCTCTGTTTCTGTGTGTGTGTTGCTCTATTTCTGTGTGTGTGTTGCTCTATTTCTGTGTGTGTGTTGCTCTATTTCTGTGTGTGTGTTGCTCTATTTCCGTGTGTGTGAGTATGTATGCAAGTGCTTAAAGACACTCTCAACCTTTTTATGATTTTACAATCTCATCTGTCTCTCTCTCTCTCTCTCTCTCTCTCTCTCTCTCTCTCTCTCTCTCTCCCAACCACTTCAATCTCCTTCCCTCTCTCTTTGCATCAATTCAGACCCAAAAGGCCATCCCAGTAAATAGACACTTGATCTCATAGCCATAATAACAGTCCTATTACTGAGGTGGAGGAGGGCGCTCAGTGTCACCTTAACATGTTACTGGACTGACATCTAGCCCTGAATGATGATTTAGCCTGGCTTTCAACCCACGCCTCCGCGGCACCAGCACCAGGAAATCACATTACAGCTGACCCTGCCCTGGCTCCATTAGAACGCCGACATTTGTTAAAATACTGCCCAGGCCGAAACAATTCAACTGGGGGCCATTTTCATTCTGTAATAGAGGGACGGGCGTGCTATCATCATTGTCCCCATGAGTGAATCAATCTGGGCGCCTGATATTTGGTAAAAAGCATTTGGATTAGATTGATTTGACCCTGGTTATAACGCTGAAATCGATGGAGGAGCTGCCAGAAAACAAGTTAGGATAAGTTATCGCTCTATTAATCTCATTGCCTGTACTCAGATTGGTAATGCTTCCTTGCTGTGCCAGAGAGTATGATAATATGCCTTGATCTCCTAGTGTAAGTCCTGCAGCAGATCAGTATTTGATACGGCTGCTATGGACAACTGAATGGAGGTCACCCAAAACTCTTACCTCCTTTGTCTTCCTCATTGTCTCTTACAGGAAATGAGGGGGGCATGCACACACTTTGACATGCACACAGAACGTCAGACAATCCCACTGGCACACACACCAGACACCCACAGACAGACGTACGTGCGCACACAAACAGGCAACGTCAGGCATGCATGCGTACACAAGCATGTATGTACGCGCGGACACAATGTTTTAGGTCACTGGCTGGGCTGAGAGATCTGAGGGCTCCTGTGGCGCCGGAGCTGCTGCTGAGTGTCCAGCCACTGACTAGGGAAAGTTTCCTCAACAGCCAGCCAGCCAGCCAGTGTGAGTGTGTGTTGGGTGTTGCCGCTGGCTGTGTCAGTGGGTATGTGGAGCCGCGTTCATGTCTGCCCCAGCTCTGTGGAGTGGTGCTGCTTACACGCACACACTAATCCCCTTGATCAAGGGGTAAGCGTCCTTTTAAGGCGTGGACAGCCGTAGCAGCCAAGGTAGTATATGGGGAAAAGGGTGTCATTTGAGACGCAGACGATTTTCCCGCGAGAGGGTTACTCTCCGCATGATTCACATCTATTGAAATCTTATTGATGATGTTAGGTATTTTGAGACGGGGCAGTAGTGAAGTCATTAGGGGCTAGGTGTGGTTTCTGGACAAGACCTACAGGTAACTGCCAAAATAAAGGACACGCCAACATAGTGTCTTAATAGGGCGTTGGGCCGCCACCAGCTTCAATGTGGTTTTGTCTGGAACTCTATTGGAGGGATGTGACACCATTATTCCAATAAATTGGTGTTTTGTTCAAGGTGGTGGAAAACACTGTCTCAGGCGCTCCAGAATCTCCCTCAAGTGTTCAATTGGGTTGAGATCTGGTAACTGAGACACACCCTTTAAACCCCCTATGCTCCTTTTTGAGACCCCTCTTTCAAAGTCACAGATCTCTTCTAGTCATTAGTGCTGAGCGATTAACCGGAATTGAGTTTTTAAAACAACAAATTGACAAATGGCAGGCAGTTATTTAAATTCCATTTCGACAGTTTTTATTTCTTCTGTGAGCTCAGTGCGCACATTGCACAGTTTATTTTTTTATTGTCTTTTTAGATAAATCAGATCCGGCCTGAACTGAGTGATGTAGTAGGGAGATGGTTTCCAGCGTGCCACAGTTCTACGTAGTTTAACACCTAAACCATTGGTAATGTGCTACAATGACCATAATCCATTGTGCATCTACTTGATCAGTTTTTTTTACGCCTGCTACGGAAGACAGAAGAATGTGAGATGATATAGACAGCAGCTGTTGCTTCGCAAGGTATCTCTACCTGAAAATACATGATCTAAATGATTTGATGGTATTCAGCAGACATGAAAGTATGCCTTGTTTACTTTGAAGTAAATTGTGATTTTGTCAGACAGCATGGAGATGATGACTTGGAATGAAATAATAGTCATCAAATAAAACAAATGTAATATACACTACTGAAATATTTTATTACACTAAAGTAATGTGAATAAATTAAGATCATAAGTGATAAGCAGTAATGGGCAGTCACTACCATCATGGGACTTTTATTCATTGTTTTATTCTGTGTTACAGCATTCAACCCACATAATGCATAGTGCATTTAATGTAAAAAAAATATTTTTAATCGAAACCAAAGTACGACTAGTCATGGTAGCCAAAATAATGGACAACTGGGCATTTTTATACATGACCCTAAACATGATGGAATGTTAATTGATAATTAACTCAGGAACCACACCTGTGTGGAAGCACCTGCTTTCAATATACTTGGCATCCCTCATTTACTCAAGTGTTTCCTTTATTTTGGCATTTACCTGCATGTCTCCCCTTGTGTCTGCAACAGGACTAATTTAGTGTTTTTGTACCACCCAGTCCCCAGGCAGACATGGAGCCAGAACATCATACAGCCTGTGTTCACAGAAACTAATACTGCTTGGCATTTGCTGTAGCGACAACACTCAATATAGCCAGTCTACACACAGCTAACACGAACCAACAGCAGTTAAACAAGGGCCATGTCTACTGACCAAGATTGCGGAAAAGGAGGAGAGAGCGGGAGAGATGAGAGAAAGAGGAATAAGAGAGAGAGATGGAGTGAAAGAGAGGGAACAAGATTGAGAAGCGAGAGAGAAGAAAAGGAGGGAGAGGAAAAAAAGAATGTAGTGCAGGCAGACTGGCTTCTCTATCATCGGCTTCATTCTAAGATTCCCTCATTGGAAGAATTATGGCAAATGAAACCCCCTCCGGTTCTCCATGGCTGCGACTCAGGGCTATCGAGTAGCACATGGAGGAGAGTCCCTGCAGCTTTTTACCATTCATCTCTCCCCAAAGTGTTTCCATGTTCCCGGCGCTTTGCGGCCAGTTTAAGATGTCTTGGCTGCTTTGTGATGGCCTGATGTGTGCATATTTTGAAATGGGGTAATTTTCTCAACGGTTCGGCCACAGTATTTCATCCACTGTTTGCATCTGTCAGAGAGAGGCCTGAATGGAAGGAGCAGATCTTTTCCATCATAAAGATGGAGAAAGTAGCTGCCGGTTGGTCGGTCAGTTGGTTTCAGTGATCAGGAACGCAGATTACATTACAACCTTATTGACGCATTGACCCCAGTGGAGTAGAAAAACTGCTACAGGATTGGGCTCAGACTTTCAAAATGAACTTTTTTGTGTTCGTAGGCTGACACAAAAAGAAGCTCTCTTAGATTTCTGGTGATTTTAGGGTCGTCTCCTCTGAAATTGTACACAGTGACAGTGAACTTTGTAGCGTAAATACTTTAAAGACTTATGTTTTTATAGGAAGAAGTTTAAAACATATATATACAGCAGAGTAAATAGCCTGCTGAAAGCAAACAACCCCAATGGCCCTAGAAACAAAACCAACACACGAATGTGGCACCATGGTCTCTGCCAGTGGGGAGAGATCAAGAGAAGGGAGAGCGAGCTGGCTGGTGTTGGCCTCCCTCCCTAGGAGGCCTCCAGTAAATGTGTGTTACATGACAAACCATTTCCCTATAACCCCTCTCCTCTTCTCTGCCTCCCCTCCCTGGGGCGCTCTGGGGTTCCAGCCCGCCACAGGCCTCCTCTCCACTGTGCCTTCTAAATGTTGATTCACTGGTCGCCAGTGGCCTGGGCTCTCAATGGCGTTTGATCTTCACTTACAGCTGTTAAACACCGTCTCTGATTACCCTGGTGTGTGTGTGTGTGTGTTTTGGTCCATGTGTGATTTAAATATTTGACTAATGACTCATGATGACTCAGAAGTCCAAGCATCTGCATGACCTCGAAAATATCTGTCTGTTTTCTACTGAATGTTTCAAATAAAGGAAGCGTTTGTATTTTTGTGCCTAGGACCAGCCCCCCATACTGCTGTGTGGACCTGTACTCTCTGAGGACAGGGGAGATGGTCAAGTCCATCCAGTTCAAGACGCCCATCTACGACCTGCACTGCAATAGGGAGTACGTACAGCATAATCACTTTTCTTATTCATATAAAGTGCATTCATATCAATAAATTGCAGTATTATGTTATATGAAAATCACATCCTATTTGTAATTTTCCTGATTTTTTTGTTGTTGTAGGATTCTAGTTGTCGCCCTGCAGGAGAAGATTGCTGCATTCGACAGCTGTACCTTCACCAAAAAGTTCTTTGTTACAAGTAAGGAGCTGGGACTCTGTGTGTATCCTAAATCACACCCTATTCCCTACTTAGTTTACTGCTTTTGAACAGAGTCATATGGACCCTGGTCAAAGGTAGTGCACTATGTAGGGGATAGGGTGCCATTTAGGATGCTGTCTGTGAATTTGGCCACTTTGGATGATAAGGCTTTGATGTATGTGTTCATGTTGAACCAGATGACACACTCATGGGCGTTTGTTTTCCTTGTGGCTTTGATCAATAAAATCCCCCCTGATTATACTTCACACATTGTTCTTATCACCATACACACATACAGTGGGGCAAAAAAGTATTTAGTCAGCCACCAATTGCAAGTTCCCCCACTTAAAAAGATGAGAGAGGCCGGGAAATTTTCATCATAGGTACACTTCAACTATGACAGACAAAATTAGATTTTTTTTCTCCAGAAAATCACATTGTAGGATTTTTAATGAATTTATTTGCAAATTATGATGGAAAATAAGTATTTGGTCAATAACAAAAGTTTATCTCAATACTTTGTTATATACCCTTTGTTGGCAATGACAGAGGTCAAACATTTTCTGTAAGTCTACACAAGGTTTTCACACACTGTTGCTGGTATTTTGGCCCATTTCTCCATGCAGATCTCCTCTAGAGCAGTGATGTTTTGGGGCTGTTGCTGGGCAACACGGACTTTCAACTCCCACCAAAGATTTTCAATGGGTATAGATCTGGAAACTGGCTAGACCACTCCAGGATGTTGAAATGCTTCTTACGAAGCCACTCCTTCGTTGCCCGGGCGGTGTGTTTGGGATCATTGTCATGCTGAAAGACCCAGCCACGTTTCATCTTCAATGCCCTTGCTGATGGAAGGAGGTTTTCACTCAAAATCTCACGATACATGGCCCCATTCATTCTTTCCTTTACACGGATCAGTCGTCCTGGTCCCTTCGCAGAAAAACAGCTCCAAAACATGTTTTTGTTATATATATATATATATATATATATATATATACATATATATACACACACACACACACACACACACACACACACACACACACACACACACACTAGATTAGTATTCACAGATGCATCTTCTCTTCTGGGAAATCAATGGACATATCATCTTGGAACAGATGCTCAGTCTCTCCTGTGTCTCTCTGTGTACATATGTGAAAACACCGAAGTGATATAGCTACCCACTAACCGTTATATAGCCAGTAGCACCAACACACAGAGCCAGAACCAGCCCAGTCACGTAACAAATCAGCATTTTCCACACAAACATCCTACCACCAAAAAGACAAGCAAGTCTGTCACGCTGGCATCACCCAGCCCAAACAACCAACTAACTAAACACCGATACTCGCAGCGTTAACCCCGCAACACACAAACCACCATGCCCCCTCACGGAGCACCACGTTTAGAACAATACACAAACCACCATGCCCCCTCAAGGAGCACCTCGTTTAGAACAATACACAAACCACCATGCCCCCTCACGGAGCACCACGTTTAGAACAATACACAAACCACCATGCCCCCTCAAGGAGCACCACGTTTAGAACAATACACAAACCACCATGCCCCCTCACGGAGCACCACGTTTAGAACAATACACAAACCACCATGCCCCCTCAAGGAGCACCACGTTTAGAACAATACACAAACCACCATGCCCCCTCACGGAGCACCACGTTTAGAAGAAGTCTTTGAAACCGGTCTAAACTGTTTTCACTGAAACATCATTGTAGAGCAGGCAGAAGCCCCTCTGGTAGCTTAACACATCTCAACATCACTGACAGTATGTTTATAGTATGTTCTCAATGACGCTTCCTCCTCGTGAAATGGAGACGTGTTTCTCTTTGGGGAGGATGAGGAGCAACACATCCTCCCCAAAGAGTAATGTGGGTGTTTTTAGTTGTTCTTGTCTTTTATAGTGGTGGGGATGAGGTTAGTTAGGTCTGTGTGTGGATGTGATGTTGGGTTTGGGGTTGGTGATTCCCCTTTTTCTCGATCAAATCTTTTATTTTCTCTTCATCTTTCCTTCTTCCCGGCCCTTTGCTTTTTCTCTTTCCTCTGTTCTCCTCAGCCTTTTCCCCTCTCACTTACTGTCTTTTTTATTTTCTCTTCATATTCATTCCTCTTCTCTTTCTTTTTATGTATTTTCTCTTTTCCAATATCTCATCACATCCTCTCTTCTCCCTCTCCTCTGTTCCTTTTTCTCTCTCTTTTCTTCTCTCCTCTCCTCCTCTTATCCACACAGGATGTTTCGGACACATGTTATCTCACTGCCTGGGCTGAGTGGGTCGTTCTCCCCCAGCCGTGGAGAGCCAACAAAAGGCTATAGCATTGTGGCTTACCTCAAGTCCTATTCACCCTGCGCCTCCCAGCCTTGACTCTTCTGAACACTAAATTACTGTCTGACTCCATCTCATCTGCACCCTGAGCACTACATTACTGTCAGCCAAACCCTTCTCCCTTCGTCTCTCTCCCTTCGCACTCACATGACCTCGTATTGGTGTGTGTGTACTTGTATGTACGTTTGTGGGGGTATGTGTTTGTATATCTGTGTGTATGTGTGTGCACAAACAAGTGTATTTGTCCCCCTTACTCTCTACGTGCATTTATGGCAGGTTCCATCATGACTCCTTCTCTGTTTACAGACATGTTTGGGAGTAGAGGTGAATCCTGATGGTGGATGTGCTCAAATACCTTGAGTGTTTTGGAACTAATATATTGGTCTATCAAGCCAGACAAGCTTAATCAAGCACAGATAACGTTTTTGAAGTAATTTCAAATAGTATTTGAACCCATGTCTGGTGCTGTCTGGCCATTGACTCCAGTGTGTGTGTGGTTGTATTTAGTTAATTATTACTCATGTCTACTGTGAGATGACTGTTTACATCAACATCTGTGTGAGTGGGTGGACACATTAGTTCCAGTATACAGTGCATTCAGAAAGTATTCAGACACGTTGACTTTTCCCACATTTTGTTACGTTACAGCCTTGTTCTAAAATGGATTTAAAAAATAATTATCCACTCAATCTACACACAATACCCCATAATAACAAAGCAAAAACAGGTTTTTAGACATTTTTGCTAATGCATTAAAAATGTAAAACTGAAATATCACATTTACATAAGTATTCAGACCCTTTACTCAGTACTTTGTTGAAGCACCTTTGGAAGCGATTACAGCCTCGTGTCTTCTTGGGTATGACGCTACAAGCTTGGCACACCTGTATTTGGAGAGTTTCTCCTATTATTCTCTGCAGATACTCAAGCTCTGTCAGGTTGGATGGGAAGCGTTGCTGCACAGTTATTTTCAGGTCTCTCCAGAGATGTTTGATCGAGTTCAAGTCCGGGCTCTGGCTGGGCTACTCAAGGACATTCAGAAACTTGTCCCGAAGACACTCCTGCTTTGGCTTGGGTGTGTGCTTAGGGTCATTGTCCTTTTGGAAGGTGAACCTTTGTCCCAGTCGGAGGTCCTGAGTGCTCTGGAGCAGCTTTTCATCAAGGATTTCTCTGTACTTTGCTCCGTTCATCTTTCCCTTGATCCTTTCTAATCTCCCAGTCCCTGCCGCTGAAAAACATCCCCACAGCATGATGCTGCCACCACCATGCTTCACCGTAGGGATGGTGCCAGTTTTTCTCCAGACGTGATGCTTGGCATTCAGGCCAAAGAGTTCAATCTTGGTTTCATCAGACCAGAGAATCTTGCTTCTCATGGTCTGAGAGTCCTTTAGGTGCCCTTTGGCAAACTCCAAGCGAGCTGATATGTGCCTTTTTACTGAGGAGTTGCTTCCATCTGGCTTCTCTACCATAAATGCCTGATTGTTGGAGTGTTGCAGAGATTGTTGGCCTTCTGGAAGGTTCTCTCATCTCCACAGAGGAACTCTGGCGCTCTGTCAGAGTGACCCTCTGGTTTTTGGTCACCTCCCTGACCAAGGCTCTTCAACCCCGATTGCTCAGTTTGGCCGGGCGGCCAGCTCTAGGAGGGGTCTTGGTGGTTCAAAACTTCTTCCATTTAAGAATGATGGAGGCCAGTCTGTTCATTGGGACCTTCAATGTTGCAGACATTTTTTAGTACCCTTTCCTAGATCGGTGCCTCGATACAATCCTGTCTCGGAGCTCTACGGACAACTCATTTGACCTCATGGCTTGGTTTTTGCTCTGACATGGACTGTCAACTGTGGGACCTTATATAAACAGTTGTGTGCCTTTCCAAATCATGTCCAATCAATTGAGTTGACCACAGGTGGACTCTAATCAAGTTGTAGAAACATCTCTAGGATGATCAATGGAAACAGGATGCACCTGAGCTCAATTTCGAGTCTCATAGCAAAGGGTCTGAATACTTATGTAAGTAAGCTGTTTCTGTCGTTGTTTTTAATACATTTGCAAACATTTCTAAAACCTTGTTTTCACTTTGTCATTATGGGGTATTGTATGTAGATTGAGGATTTTTATTTTTATATAATCTATTTTAGAACAAGGCTGTAATGTAACAAAATGTGGAAGAAGTCAAAGGGTCTGAATACTTTCCGAATGCACTGTATACTGATAGCTTGATCCGCTCGTGAATTTATGTCCTCATCTTCTGTATGTGTGTTGACATCCATTTGTATTTATGCTGAGCTTTTGAGTGTGTTTCTTTTTACTTAGAGCCACACTATGACCTAATGCGTTCTGTGGCATTAGTGGGGACGGCTCCTGTCTAGATTGACTGGCCGACACACTGATCCCTATGGGGACTACTAAAGCGCACACACACAGTGATCCACTTTCCCCGCTCAAACACATTAGGGCTTTAAGAGAAACTGAGACACACTCGGAGGAGAGGGACTCTGACTTCTAAAGCGAATATCTACAGCAGCATTATCAGCATTCACGGTTTCTGCAACTTCTAAAAGGGAACATGTTGAAGTTAGGTAATCCCAGGGCATTCCATTTGAGATATGCAGTCATGATTTTACACCTTGATTGGTGTATATCAAATGGTGTAACTGTGTTGTGTCATCCTCAATATGTATCCAATTTGTCCCGTGGCTGAAGGGTATGGAGAAAGTATGGAGTTCACCTTCAATAACTGTATGTTTCCTCCCGTGTGTTTCCAGGCTGCTTTCCATGTCCGGGCCCCAACCTAAACCCCATAGCACTGGGAGGACGCTGGCTAGCCTACGCTGAGAATAAGGTAGGACACACACACACACACACACACACACACACATCACAGATGTACTTACCACAACAGCATATTTACAGTTCTCTAAAAGGCATTTTTTATTTGAGCTCTTTAATCTCTCAGAACAACACATTCCAAGAAGATACCACTAGAAATGATAACATCTGAAAACCAACAGATGTAGGTTTTTTTAATGTCTATTTAATAGGATTTTGGTATTTTCCAAAAGCAAGTCCACTCTACGCATTAAGTTTAATGGATATTTGTGTCTGGTAGTTTTCTGATTCCACTCGGCCACTCAAGCAACTGACAGATGGGTCAGTGACTACTTGTTACTATGGCATTGGGCAGTAGACCGAGTAAAGTTGGGAACCGTATAGGCTACTCTGTTCGTGAAGTATAGAGTAGGTCTGGGATGGATGGCTGGATCCAAGGAAATGGACAGTGGGATAGGAGAGGAGTGTTTTTAATGTGCTGCTCCTCCATATTCTGTTTCTGGTTGGCATCAGGTGCAGGAGGACGATGGTTATGTATTTCTTATCTATGTTTTCCTCCTCTCTCTCTCTGTCTCTCTCTCTCTCTCTCTCTCTCCCTCTCTCTCTCCCTCCAGTTGATCCGGTGTCACCAGTCTCGAGGCGGTGCCTGCGGGGACAATGCCCAGTCTTACACAGCTACAGTCATCAGCGCTGCTAAAGTAAGTCAAACACACACACTCTCTCACACACACCTCCCTCCACCTCAGTGGTTGTAATAAAATCATTTACATCTGTACATTTCTGAGAAGTGATATAGGATCCACCCTGGCTTTCCCCTGTGAGTCAGACACCATTCTGAGAATCTATATCATAACCCAGACACAGGCCTTGAGAGTCAATGAGCATCTTAACTCAATTCTATGGTCCCTGTATGTGTCTGTAGGGGGTTCCATCCTGTACTCTACTGCAATATGGGACACATCCCCTGCAATACTCCTCTCAGCTGGAGAGCACCGCCAGGCTACGCTAACTGCTACTCCCTTTGATACCAAACGGAATTTATACCCCTCCACTCTGTTGATGTAGCGGCTAAGCTATCCCACGCTACTAGCCTAGCACAGCAATTTCCTCATATACTTCCAGTCTCCTGTCTTTTCCAAGCCTGCAAAGGGAAACCCTATCTGATTTATGAAGCCCCCTCGGGTTAGAGTTATTCCCATGGTCTCTCCCTCCCTCCCTCCTTAATGAGCGCTAACGGCTAGCGTGATAGCAGTCCCATTAGCCACTAATGGCGACATACAGTGGCTTGTGAAAGTGTTCACTCCCTTGGCATTTTTCCTATTTTGTTGCCTTACAACCTGGAATTCAAATGTATTTTTGGGGGGTTTGTATCATTTGATTTACACAACATGCCTTCCACTTTGAAGATGCAAAATATTTTTTTATTGTGAAACAAACAAGAAACAGGACCAAAAAAAACAGACAACTTGAGCGGGCATAACAATTCACCCCCCCAAAAGTCAATACTTTGTAGAGCCACCTTTTGCAGCAATTACAGCTGCAAGTCTCTTGGTATGTTTCTATAAGCTTGACACATCTAGCCACTGGGATCTTTGCCCATTCTTCAAGGCAAAACTGTTCCAGCTCCTTCAAGTTGGATGGGTTCCTGCTGGTGTACAGAAATCTTTAAGTCATACCACAGATTCTCAGGTGGATTGAGGTCTGGGCTTTGACTAGGCCATTCAAAGACATTTAAATGTTTCCCCTTAAACCACTCGAGTGTTGCTTTAGCAGTATGCTTAGGGTTGTCCATGTCCTGCTGGAAGGTGAACCTTCGTTCCTGTCTCAAATCTCTGGATGACTGAAACAGGTTTCCCCCAAGAATTTCACTGTATTTAGCGCCTTCCATCATTCCTTCAATTCTGACCAGTTTCCCAGTCCCTGCCGATGAAAAACATCCCCACAGCATGATGCTGCCACCACCATGCTTCACTGTAGGGATGATGTTCTCGAGGTGATGATAGGTGTTGGGTTTGCGCCAGACATAGCATTTTCCTTGATGGCCAAAAAGCTCAATTTTAATCTCATCTGACCAGAGTACCTTCTTCCATATGTTTGCGGAGTCTCAAATCAAATCAGTTTATTTGTCACGTGCGCCGAATACAACAGTGAAATGCTTACAGGCTCTAACCAATAGTGCAAAAAAGGTATTAGGTGAACAATAAAGAAAACAACAGTAAAAAGAATGATGAACAGTAGCGAGGCTATATACAGTAGCTAGGCTACATACAGACACTGGTTAGTCAGGCTGATTGAGGTAGTATGTACATGTAGATATGGTTAAAGTGACTATGCATAAATGATGAACAGAGAGTAGCAGTAGCGTAAAAGAGGGGTTGGCAGGTGGTGGGTGGCAGGACACAATGCAGATAGCCCGGTTAGCCAATGTGCGGGAGCACTGGTTGGTCGGGCCAATTGAGGTAGTATGTACAGTCGTGGCCAAAAGTTTTGAGAATGACACAAATATTAATTTTCACAAAGTCTGCTGTCTCAGTTTGTATGAGGGCAATTTGAATATACTCCCGAATGTTATGAAAAGAGATATCAGATTAATAGCAATTAATTGCAAAGTCCCTCTTTGCCATGCAAATGAACTGAATCCCCCAAAAACATTTCCACTGCATTTCAGCCCTGCCACAAAAGGACCAGCTGACATCATGTCAGTGATTCTCTCGTTAACACAGGTGTGAGTGTTGACGAGGACAAGGCTGGAGATCACTCTGTCATGCTGATTGAGTTCGAATAACAGACTGGAAGCTTCAAAAGGATCGTGGTGCTTGGAATCATTGTTCTTCCTCTGTCAACCATGGTTACCTGCAAGGAAACACGTGCCGTCATCATTGCTTGGTACAAAAACTGCTTCACAGGCAAGGATATTGCTGCCAGTAAGATTGCACCTAAATCAACTTTTTATCGGATCATCAAGAACTTCAAGGAGAGCGGTTCAATTGTTGGGAAGAAGGCTTCAGGGTGCCCAAGAAAGTTCAGCAAGCGCCAGGACCGTCTCCTAAAGTTGATTCAGCTGCGGGATCGGGGCACCACCAGTACAGAGCTTGCTCAGGAATGGCAGCAGGCAGGTGTGAGTGCATCTGCACGCACAGTGAGGCGAAGACTTTTGGAGGATGGCCTGGTGTCAAGAAGGGCAGCAAAGAAGCCACTTCTCTCTAGGAAAAACATCAGGGACAGACTGGTATTCTGCAAAAGGCACAGGGATTGAACTGCTGAGGACTGGGGTAAAGTCATTTTCTCTGAATCCCCTTTCCGATTGTTTGAGGCATCCGGAAAAAAGCTTGACCGGAGAAGACAAAGTGAGCACTACCATCAGTCCTGTGTCATGCCAACAGTAAAGCATCCTAAGATCATTCATGTGTGGGGTTGCTTCTCAGCCAAGGAAGTAGGCTCACTTACAAATTTTCATAAGAACACAGCCATGAATAACGAATGGTACCAACACATCCTCCAAGAGCAACTTCTCCCAACCATCCAGGAACAGTTTGGTGACGAACAATGCCTTTTCCAGCATGATGGAGCACCTTGCCATTAGGCAAAAGTGATAACTAAGTGGCTCGGGGAACAAAACATCAATATTTTGGGTCCATGGCCAGGAAACTCCCCAGACCTTAATCCCATTGAGAACTTGCGGTCAATCCACAAGAGGCGGGTGGACAAACAAAACTTTACAAATTTTGACAAACTCCAAGCATTGATTATGCAAGAATGGGCTGCCATCAGACAGGATGTGGCCCAGAATTTAATTGACAGCATGCCAGGGCGGATTGCAGAGGTCTTCAAAAAGAAGGTTCAACACTGCAAATATTGACTCTGCATCAACTTCATGTAATTGTCAATTAAAGCCTTTGACACTTGCTTGTAATTATACTTTATTATTCCTTAGTAACATCTGAAAAAAATATCTAGAGACAATGAAGCAGCAAACTTTGGAAATTAATATTTGTGTCATTCTAAACTTTTGGCCACGACTGTACATATGTACATGAATGTATAGTTAAAGTGATTATGCATATATGATTAACAGAGAGTAGCAGCAGTGTAAAACAATGCCTTTCGGCATCCCAAATTCCTTTCGGCGAAAATGTTTGCTTATTTCTTTCTGGCCACTCAGCTCTGTGGTGCCCAGCTCTGTGGTGTGTTCGGCTTAAAGTGGTCCTACAGAGAGCTACTCCAATCTCCCCTGTGGAGCTTTGCAGCTCCTTCAGGGTTATCTTTGGTCTCTTTGTTGCCTCTGATTAATGCCCTCCTTGCCTGGTCTATGAGTTTTGGTGGGCGGCCATCTCTTGGCAGGTTTGTTGTGATGCCATATTCTTTCTATTTTTTAATAATTGATTTAATGGTGCTCCGTGGGGTGTTTTAAAGTTTCAAATTTTCTTATATAACCCAACCCTGATCTGTACTTCTCCACAACTTTGTCCCTGACCTGTTTGGAGAGCTCCTTGGTCTTCATGGTGCCGCTTGCTTGGTGGTGCCCCTTAGTGGTGTTGCAGACTCTGGGGCCTTTCAGAACAGGTGTATATATACTGAGATCATGTGACACTTAGATTGCATACAGGTGGACTTTATTTATTTAACGAATTATGTGACTTCTGAAGGTAATTGGTTGCACCAGATCCTATTTAGGGGCTTCATAGCAAAGGGGGTGAGTACATATGCATGCCACACTTTTCTTTAAAAAAAAAAATGTTTTCATTGTAAAAAAAAATGTAAACAAGTAATTTTTTTGTGTATGTCCATTACATGAAATCCAAATAAAAAGCCTTTTTAAAATACAGGTTGTAATGCAACAAAATAGGAAAAACACCAAGGGGTGGTGAATACTTTTGTAAAGCACTGTACATCAAAAAGAGTGTTAGCCTGGCTAGCGGAGGGAGGGGGAAACGAGGTCCCGGTCTGCAGCCGCCGTTTAGAACTATATATTATCATCTCAACATCCCCCCCCCCCACTCCGGTCTACAACGCCACACTCCGACTGAGTGCTGCTGTCCAGAGACTTTGAAGGCGAGAGGGGGCGTGGAGAGAGCGCTAAGGGGGAGTTTTTGGGGAGTGTTTCCTAGAATTTTGTATGAAATAATATTTTATAACAGTTCATAATTCCAGCTGTATTGTTCCTCATACTAATCACTGGAATGTAAACATAAAGCAAACCTGTGTGTGTGATGCTCTGCATCAGTGTGATGGCTCCTCCATGTCCTCTCCGAGCCTAGCCAGGGTGTCTGACTCAAACACCTCTCAAGGAAATGGATAGACTCCACTTAAGCAGCACTATCTCACCGCTACACTTTCCTGAGCTAATGGAGTCCTTATACTGTGTGTGTGTCAGCGCAAAGGGGCCCCGGAGAACCTAATCAGGTATTCAGGCCAGGCAGCACTGTCAATACCGCGTGGCGCCTCTCGTTTGTTGGGTCTATGCATCACACACTCACACACTCCCTCACTTGGCGACTCCACCTAACCCTCTAACAGACTGGTGTGTGTAAATTGCTCAGGGCCCCATCAATAATGAAACAGTGCGTTTGGCTCCTAATTGATCAACACTAATGTGTTTTCTAATCACTGCAGTGTGACGTTTTAGTGCTAATCCAAACAGGAGCCATTGATCTGTGTAGGGCTGAGAGGGGGGAGTCTGGGGAGGAGAGACTGGTGGCAGACACTCGGCTCCTGCTGTTTCAGCACTCCACATCATCAGCAGCAGCTGATAGCATTGAGTAAATAGCCAGTCTCTCTCTCACAGACACACGCGCACACACGCTTATAGGCATGCGTAGACACAGTCGTTCTATATTGATCAACACTTCTCTCCCAGATCCCCTTAGTCAAACAGACATACTGGTGTCTTTTTTGGAAGTGTCTAGGTTTTTGACAATGAGCCCAATCTGATGTTTGTTTCCTGCTATTCTCCACCTCCCCCCTCTCTCCCTTCTCATCTCTCCTCTTCTCCCCCCTCTATATGCGCTGCTCTCCCTCCCCCTTCCCCCTGTCGTTCTGGTTAGACCCTAAAGACTGGTCTCACCATGGTGGGGAAGGTGGTGACCCAGCTAGCTGGTACTCTACCCACTGGCGCCCCCGACGAGGAGGGTGCTACCCCCCACAGCACCACCCGCCGAAGCCCCCATGCCCCCGGAGTAATCACCGTCATTGACACACACAACGTCGGAGAGGGACAGGTATGTGTGATCACTAAGTTATAGACCCTGGCTCTCCAACCATGTTAAATCCCCTTCTGATGTAATGGTAAGAAAATATACATGTTCTGCAACCAGAAATGGAAGAAGAAGGAATACTGCAAAAAAATAGTTTTCACACAATGTGGAGTTAAAAAGATGTTGGGGAGGTATATGTATTACTGTGTCTTACCGTCTGTGTTATGGACCATGGCTCTGAAGTAATGTTGAAAAAGTGTACAAAGCGAAACATGCATCTTGGTTGGTTTTTGTGTATGTAGTAATCCTTTTGGGGTTGTTTGAACAATAATTTTTACCTGATAATAATGTGTCATCACTACCTTTTTATAAACCGTCCCAACCTACTGTATCTCAGGAGACTGCCACTGGCTGCTAGATACATCATAGGAATGTGTCTCTTCCTGCTTTTGGCACAGGTCCCAAGTGAAGACCAGGCCATAGAAATGGAATGATTTAACACAAAATAAAGAACCACATAAGTCATTTTTCTTTCAGTTACATACATGTATTTGTTTAGGGGGTAGATCAGCTTTAATATCGCAGCACTTACTCATTCAAGGGTTTTTCTTTGAGTCCTGACCTCAACCTGATTGAGATGCTGTGGCATGACCGAGAGCAGTTCACACCAGGCATCCCAAGAATATTGCTGAACTGAAACAATTTTGTAAAGAGGAATGGTCAAAAATTCCTGCTGACCGTTGTGCAGGTCTGATCCGCAACAAAAGAAAACGTTTGGTTGAGGTTATTGTTGCCAAAGGAGGGTCAACCAGTTAAATACAAGGGTTCACATACTTTCCCACCCTGCACTGTTACTGTTTACACGGTGTGTTCAATAAAAAATATATAATTGTGTGTTATTAGTTTAAGCAGACTGTTTGTCTATTGTTGTGACCTAGATGAAGATCAGATCCAATTGTATGACCAATTTATGCAGAAATCCAGGTATTTCCAAAGGGTTCTCATACTTTTTCTTGCCGCAAACATTTTCTGTAGTTGCGGATCAGACCTGCACAACGGTCAGGAGGGATTTGGACCATTCCTCTTTACAAAACTGTTTCAGTTCAGAAATATTCTTGGGATGTCTGGTGTGAACTGTTCTCTTGAGGTCAGGCCACAGCATCTCAATCGGGTTGAGGTCAGGATTCTGACTGAAGCCATTCTGTTGTTGATTTAATTCTGTGTTTTGGGTCATTGTCCTGTTGCATCACCTAACTTTTGTTGAGCTTCAATTGACGGACAGATAGCCTAACATTCTCCTGCAAAATGTCTTGATAAACTTCAAAATGAATTTTTCCATCGATGAGGGCCTGGACAGCTTGCCATGAGGCAGCAAAGCAGCCCCAAACCATGATGCTCCCTCCACCATACTTTACAGTTGGGATTTGGTTTCGATGTTGGTGTGCGTTGCCTTTTTTCTCCACACCTAGTGTTGTGTGTTCCTTCCAAACAACTCAACTGTAATGTCATCTGTCCGCATAATATTTTGCCAGTATTGCTGTGGAACATCTAGGTGCACTTTAGCAAACTTCACACGTGCAGAATTATTATTTTTTGAACAGCAGTGGCTTCTTCCGTGGTGTCCTCCCATGAACAGCATTCTTGTTTAGTGTTTTACGTATTGTAGGCTTGTCAACGGAGATGTTAGCATGTTCCAGAGATTTCTGTAAGTCTTTAGCTGAAACTCTAGGATTCTTCTTTACCTCATTGAGCATTCTGCGCTGTGCTCTTGCAGTCATCTTTGCAGGATTGCCACTCTTAGGGAGAGTAGCAACAGTGCTGAACTTTCTCCATTTATAGACAGTTTGTCTTACTGTGGACTGATTAACATCAAGGCTTTTAGATACTTTTGTAACCCTTTCCAGCTTTATGCAAGTCAACAATTCTTAGTCTGTTCTTCTGAGATCTATTTTGTTTGAGGCATGGTTCACATCAGGCAATGCTTCTTGTGAATAGCAAACTCAATTTGTGTGAGTTTTTTTTATAGGGCAAGGCAGCTATAACCAACATCCTCAATCTCATCTCATTGATTGGACTCCAGCTTAGCTGACTCCTGACTCCAATTAGCTTTTGGAGATGTCATTAGCCTAGGGGTTAACATACTTTTCCCAACCTACACTGCATGTTTAAATGATGTATTCAATACACACAAGAAAAATACAATTTGTGTGTTATTAGTTTAAGCACACTGTTTGTCTGTTGTGACTTAGATGAAGATCAGATCAAATTTGATTACCAATTTATGCAGAAATGCAGGTAATTCCAAAGGGTTCACATACTTTTTCTTGCTACTGTACATACATACATACACACATACATACATACACACACATACATACATACATACATACGTACATACACACATACGTACATACATACATACATACACACATACGTACATACATACATACATACGTACATACGTACATACATACATACACACATACATACGTACATACGTACATACATACATACGTACATACATACATACACACATACATACATACATACGTATATACATATATTTTCCTTTTATTACTTTCTAACCCCACTACCCTTCCCTAATTGGAGTGAACTAGTGAACAACATCACTTCGGCTTATACATACTATATATATATTTTATGGCCACAGTCTATTTTACAATAGTTATATTATGTTTGTTTTTACTCCTTCCTCTAACCTCAACCTCTCCCATTTATTTATTTCACAAAAGTTCTGGACCTACAGTTGAAGTAGGAAGTTTACCTACACTTAGTTTGGAGTCATTAAAACTCGTTTTGCAACCACTCCACAAATTTCTTGTTAACAAACTGTAGTTTTGGCAAGTCGGTTAGGACATCTTCTTTGTGCAATTCACTGTATCACAAATCCAGTGGGTCAGAAGTTTACATGCACTAAGTTGACTGTGCCTTTAAACAGCTTGGAAAATTCCAGAAAATGATGTTATGGCTTTAGAAGCGTCTGATAGGCTAATTGACATCATTTGAGTCAATTGAAGGTATACCTGTGGATGTATTTCAAGGCTTACCTTCAAACTCAGTGCCTCTTTGCTTGACATCATGGAAAACTCAAAATAAATAAAAAATGTTGACCTCACGCAAGTCTGGTTCATCCTCGGGAGCAATTTCCAAAAGCCTGAAGGTACCACGTTCATCTGTACAAGTAATAGTACGCAAGTGTAAACACCATGGGACCATGCAGCCGTCATACCGCTCAGGATGGCGATGCGTTCTGTCTATGAGAGATGAACATACTTTTTGTAACAGTATTTTTATTTGAATTTCAGAATTTTCACCCATATTAAGAGATACAACAACAGAGACAAAGAAACAAAAAAACAGCACTCACTTACACATACCTGCGTATTTATACATATACCTACACATACATACGCATACATACACATATACATACATACACACAAACGCACACATACATACACACCCATACATACGTACACCATTTTCCTCTCCCCGCTTGGCGCTTCTCTCACCCCATCCCCATCATTGCGTCTCTCAATGCATACATTTTAAACAAACTTACAAACAGAAATTAAACAAAAAAGCTCACTTTAAACCAAGAAGTTAGGTTCCACACATGGAACGTACAGTGTAATTCTGAAATACAGAGATCACCACCATTCTAAGAGAATCCTTGCAGCATAATAGCTGATACCTCGGGTTCTAGGTAATTTAGATAAGGTTCCCATACTTTGTAGAACTGGTCTGTTTTAGAATGCAATGTACATGTCAGATATTCCAGTGGCACCCATTCAAATAGTATCTTATGCCAATCTTTAATAGAAGGAACCTTATCACTAATCCACTGTAAAAGGATGTTTTTCCTCGCTGCAAAGGTAAGGATGTTGTAAAGCCTCCTTTTACCCACAGAAGTAACATGCCTACTAGGGAGACCTAAAGTAAAGAAACTGGGTCCAATTCTAGATCAAACCCTAGGATCCTTTCAATTTATTTCAGAACACCAGACCAGTATCTTGGTACATGACCATAAACAATGTGTTAGGGTGCCTGTATCAGTTTTTAATTTAAGACACTGAGGAGAAGAGGAAGAGTGGCTAAAAGCATGTCTGCGATTTGGGGATATATGCAATCTGTGTATTATTCTTAATTGGATTGCTCTAGTACGATTACATATAGATATGGTTTTTGCATATCTCCAAATGTCCTCCCACATCTCTTCGTCAATAGTAACAGATCATTCTTTCTCCCACACTTGTTTCACCCTCTGTGTGTTGACAGCAGAAAAGGACCTTAAAGCATCATAAAACAGACTTACAGACATTTTCCTTTGTGGGGAAAAAAAGCATTGTTTCAATGACAGACATATCAGGGTTACCAATTTAAGGTGGTGCTCTTCAGAATATAATGTCTTACTTGTAGGAAGCGGAAAAAGTCCTGCTTTGGGAGTCGATATTTCTCGACCATCTGCTCAAATGACAATAAAATCTTATCAGCAAATAAGTCGTTTAGTCTGTGTATGCCCTTATTAAGCCAAAAGTTAAAGCCAGCATCCAGCAATCCTGGACCAAAATCTGGGTTGTTAAGAATTGGGGTAAGAGCAGAGGTTAGTTTGGACCTTCCCAGGAAGCGTTGAACTGACCTCCATACTTTGTGTGTTAAGTGTAATGGGATTATTGCAGTGATCTTTTACAGACTTGAAACTTCTGAAAAATAAAAGATCCTGTAAGGGGTATTTTGAAAGAGAAGTCTCAATGTCTAACCAAATAGAGGAGTCATTGTTTGTGATCCAGTCATAAATATAACATAGGTGGGCACACCACTGATAGAACCTGATATTGGGCAGATCCAAGTCGCCCATAGAACTTGGCAGCTGCAATATTGCCATCTTAAGTCTTGGCTTGCATTTACTCCATATAAAGGAACTTAGCCATCCATGTACATCCTTTATTACCTTTATTGGAGAGTAATACTGGGATCATTTGGATTGGGTAAAGTAGTCTAGGTAAAATGTTCATTTTCAAGAGGGATATTCTACCCAACCAAGAAATCGGGAGAGAGTTCCAGCGCTCCAGATCCTGTCTTATTGTATCAAACAAGGGAACAAAATTGGCTTTGTACATTTTGTTGGAATTTAGGAGTTACAAATATACCCAGATACGTAAAACCTGAGGGAGACCATTTAAAAGGGAAGGGGGGAGAAGTATTAGGTACAGAGTGAAGGTTACTAAGTTGCATAGCCTCTGATTTAGTTAAGTTAGTCTTATAGCCTGAGAATTCCCTGAATAATTCAATAATATTAATAAGAGATGTAATTGAAGTCTCGGGACTAGAGATGAATATCAGGACATCATCAGCAGACAAGCTTATTTTATGGTGAACATCACCAATGAGCAGCCCCTGTATAGCAGGCGTTACCCTGATGGCCTCGGCCAGTTGTTCCATAACGAGTGCAAATAGGAGAGGGGACAAAGGACAGCCCTGTCTGGTACCTCTGTATATAGAGAAGCTATTTGACCTTAGCCCATTAGTAAGGACAGCAGCCCGAGGATCATCATATAAAACTTCACCCATTTTATAAAGTTGTCCGCTAGACCAAATTTATTTAGAGCAAAGAATAGGTAAGACCACTCCACATGATCAAATGCTTTCTCAGCATCTAGGGAGAGCACAAGACCATCCATAGCACTTTGTTGGTAGGCTGGAATTACATTAAGAAGCTGCCTGACATTGCATGACTTACGGCCCTTAATGAAGCCAGTTTGGTCTCCTTTCACAATTAGTGGCAGTGAGTGCTCTAATCTTGTAGCTAGAATTTTAGAAAGCAATTTTCTATCCACATTCAGAAGGGAAATTGGTCTGTACGAGGATCAAGACTCTGGACATTTTCCCTTTTTGAGAATAAGTGATATGTTGGCTTCTCTCAGCGTTTGAGGGAGCTGGTCATTTGAAAATAAGTGGTTAAACATATCACGCAATGGTTCAAGGATCAGGCCATGGAACTCTTTATAGAACTCACTACAAAACCCGTCTGGTCCTGGGTCCTTACCATTTTTTGCAGATTCTTAATCGCCAACATTATCTCTTCCTCGGTAATAGGGGCATTAAGGAGAGACCTCTGTTCTTCGGAGATAGTAGGAAGCTGAATCTTAGAAAATAAGTTCTCCATTAATTTGGGTGCATCATTTGGCAGTTCTGAGGCATAAAGATTTGCATAAAATGTCTTAAATTAGTAATTTATCAATTTATTTTCATATAAATGATTGCCATCAGAATCAGTAATAGTAGCAATTGATTGTGAGTCAGCTCTCTTTTTAGCTAGGTACGCCAAGTACTTTTCCAGCTTATTGCCATGTTCATATAGCTTATTGCCATGTTCATATAGCTTGAGGAGAGAGTGAAGCTATACCGCTGGGAAACCGCTGGGAAACCGCTGGGAAACTTATCAATAAGGGGGTTCAACAAACAATTAAAAAATCCTCCAACCACTGCAACCACTGCAGTGTCTGAGTTTAATTCTGAAAAGTCTAGAAATACCTTAGTGAGGAAATCAGGGGGGTGGGCAGGGGGGAAGTAAATATTAATTATGGAAATGTTCTGCCCTAGTAAAGTACCATTTAATTATAACAAAGCGACCAAATTGATCTTTCACACAATTCAAGACCTTAAGTGGTAAGTTATTTTTCACGAGAATTGCTACACCTCTACTTCTGGATGTAAATGATGAGACAAATACTTGACCAAACCCCCCTTGTTGTAATTTGATGCTCCTTATCATCCAAATGAGTTTCTTGCAACAGGGCAATATCAATATTACATTTTTAAAAAAAAGACAGTACCTTCTTTCTTTTAACGGGGTTATGACTCCCTCTAATGTTCCATGTACATACACGCAGTCTGTTACCTGCCATTGCACTTTGACCATTCAATATCCAGACTGAATCCTACTGTAAAAGTGGGGTGGTACCTTTTTCCATGTGTTGAACTCTCTATCTCACCGAGCATAAACAAACGATATGAACCCTGAACTCGAACTATACTAAACCCAAAAATTAAACATGTAAAGATCCAAAAGGGGGTTTTCCCACTAGCTAACGTGCAGGGGATTTCAACTTTCCAATGTAGACTCTTAAGTCCGCATTTTCACTCAATAGCCTTATCCTTTATTTCTATGGAAATGAAAATCAATAGAATAGAAGAAGATTGAGGCTCTTCCACCTAAAACCAAGCCTGGGCACCAATATAGATTCACACATATCTCAGCCTGAGCTATAGCGGCAGTTACTTTAGCAAGAAAAATAATAAAGATACAAATATTACACAACCGGAGCACGTGAGAACTCACCACTGTTTCAGGATCACATTAGAATAAAAAAAAGTTATCCAATGCTGCGTAGTTGCAGCCTCTTCAGGTGTGTAGAGTTTTCTTAGGCAATCCGTTGACCATAATCTTCAATGTGACCGGGTACAGCAGTGCTTAGTCCATCTTCATTCTCTTGAGTCGAGCCTTCGCCTCATCAAACGCTTTGCGTCTTCATACAACCGCTGTGGAATAATCATTGAAGAATGAGACCTTTGGACCTTTTATGTTGACTACCATCAGAGCCGATGTTTCTAGCCGCATCCATGACGCGCTGCTTGTCGATGAACTTGTGGAACTTTATAGCCACTGGCTGTGGGCGCTGGTTGGGACCGGGTATCGGTGCTTGAGAGCGATGGGCTCTGTCCAGCTTCACACGACCAGCCTAGTGTCCATTTGTAGTTAGCCAGGGATCCATTCCTCAAATTTTTTACTGAACGTGTCCCTTCAGAATTATCCGGGAGTCCCACAACACGAATATTACATCTGCGTCCTCGATTATCCAAGTTGTCAATGTTCTCCGCCATTTCGCACACCTGTTTCTCAAGTGCTTTTATCTTAGTGTCCATAGATGTAGTTGAAGTTTCCACTGTGGCAATTGTTCCTTCAGCCTCATCAACACATTTGACAACCCTCTGTAGTTCAGCTGAATGGCCTGCTATTGCTTCCAAGACCGTTCTTGTCTTAACATCGATCACTTAGTAATGTTATCCGTCATCTTTTGAATCACCAGGTCCATTGTGCCTGGATCCGCAACGGTGTTAGCTTCGCTAACGTTAGCTAGCTCCTCCTGCACATCTACAGGGATGGTGGTTTTGGTAGAGTTCTTAGTAGTTCTGTTGGGCATGTTGTCGGAGATTTTTGAGAAATAGCTCTCAAGGCTCATTGTAGGATAATTTATTTAGCCAATTCTACCACTTTTTCAAGCTAGGAGATTAATGTAAAAATATAAATTTACGAATGCCACGAGAGCTCGCTGAAACAGTGTTCTCTCTATGGTGCCATTTTGTCCCCCCAGATGAACGTACTTTGGTGCAATAAGTACAAATCAATCCCAGAACAACAGCAAAGGACCTTGTAAAGATGCTGGAGGAAACCGGTACAAAAGTATCAAAATCCACAGTAAAACGAGTCCTATATCACCTAACCTGAAAGGCCGCTCAGCAAGGAAGAAGCCACTCCAAAACCGCCATAAAAAAAGCCAGACTACGGTTTGCAACTGCACATGGGGACAAAGATCGTACTTTTTGGGGAAATGTCCTCTGGTCTGATGAAACATAAATAGAACTGTTTCGCCATAATTACCATTGTTATGTTTGGAGGAAAAAGGGGGAGGCTTGCAAGCCAAAAAACACCATCCCAACCGTGAAGCACGGGGGTGGCAGCATCATGTTGTGGGGGTGCTTTGCTGCAGGAGGGACTGGTGCACTTCACAAAATGGATGGCATCCTGAGGTAGGAAAATGATGTGGATATATTGAAGCAACATCTCAAGACATCAGTCAGGAAGTTGAAGCTTGGTCGCAAATGGGTCTTCAAAATGGACAATGACACCAGGCATACTTCCAAAGTTGTGGCAAAATGGCTTAAGGACAACAGGGTCAAGGTATTGGAGTGGCGGCCATCACAAAGCCCTGACATCAATCCCATAGAAAATTTGTGGGCAGAACTGAAAAAGTGTGTGTGAGCAAGGAGGCCTACAAACCTGACTCAGTTACACCAGCTCTGTCAGGAGGAATGGGCAAAATTCACCCAACTTATTGTGGGAAGCTTGTGGAAGGCTACCCAACACGTTTGACCCAAGTTAAATAATTTAAAGGCAATGCTGCCAAATACTAATTGAGTGTATGTAAACTTCTGACCCACTGGGAATGTGATGAAAGAAATAAAAGCTGAAAAAAATAATTCTCTCTACTATTATTCTGACATTTCACATTCTTAGAATAAAGTGGTGATCCTAACTGACCTAAAACAGGGAGTTTTTACTAGGATTAAATGTCAGGAATTGTGAAAAACTGAGTTTAAATATTTTTGGCTAAGGTGTATGTAAACTCCCAACTTCAACTGTATATATGTTTTACAGACACAGTATGTTTTACATTAGTTATCCTGTTATTAGTTGTTATTATTCCCAACCTTCTGCTCCCCTCCCATCTATCTCTTAACACCATCCATATTGGGATTTCTATTTGCCATGTATTTTAATTGTGCTGTTATGTTTCACAGAAGTTCAGAAGTTCTAGTTCTATTCTCATTTCTACAGATTGTAATATAAAAAAATATTTTTTGCTAAAACTATTATTATATTATTGACTATGACTTTTAAAATCACCCAGTACTGCTAGCCGTCAAGACTCATCATTTATTGATCATTTATTTAGCCAATTCCACCGTTAGCTCCAGGTAAATGTTGCAATTCTTCAGCCATTCCTGGACCTGTGACCACAAACAAGCTACATATGGACAGTACCAAAACAAATTCTTGAATTATTCTTTCTCTTTGCAGCAAAATCTACATAGGTTTTTAACCCTCCATATTTATAACATTGTATTGGTTTGCAAGAATTTCGTATAATAATTCAATTTAAATATTCAAAGTTTTGAAATCCGGCGCCATCTTCCCAACTATTTCACAATCTATATGTATCTATATAGCTGTCATTTTTTTGGCCCAATAACTGAAACTGGTAAACCTTTTTATTTATCACAATTTTCTTTAACCAATTAGGGTCTTTAATGCAGGGCCGACAGACAAGTTCCCTACTTTTTCCCATTTCCACTTTGCTCTTCCATTTTTGCAGTAATGCTGCAATTAGTTGATTATAATTTCCATTCTTGAAAATGGGGTGCGACATTCTTTTTCATTTGTTAGAGAACTAGTTTGGATTTAAGTAACTTTTGTTACATGTTGTTGAAGCCTATAGTGAGGGGTCTAATGCTTTAATATTTAATGATTTCTGCCGTCTGAATTCATATTAATGATATAAATAGGCCTGTTTAATTTTGTCTGGCTTGACGTTTATTATCATTTAAATAACGGTTCGTTAGGTGTAGGCACAACCATAAGCAAATAGGTCAACTGGGATGAGACTGAAGAGTTAATCAGGGTCATTTTTCCAAAAATAGACAGGTATTTTCCTTTCCATGGGAGCAAGATCTACTCTATATTTGCTAAATTTCTATTTACATTTATTGCAGTGAGATCATGTATTTCTTTCAGGATATATATACCGAGTATGTCCACATCACCATCAGACCATTTTATTGGTAAACTACATGGTAATGTAAATGTTGTATTTTTAGTGATCCAATATGTAATATTATACATGTTTTCCTCCTCTTGACAGTTTAAAACTTTCTGAGAAGTAGCCATTGGTTACTATTTTACACCTGTTTTACACCTGTGCTTACTATACATGACTATACATAACCCATTTCATAAGAGATCCTCCAAAATGTAGGCATTTATAAACTCCAGTCGTACTGTGAAAAACATGGGCGAGGATTTTTGTTTTTCCTGTAATTTATTCTGAGCCTTTGGTATAGTTTTATTGGTATCTATCTGTGCTGTTAGAAGGTGTATTTCCTTTGTTAATATGGACTCTTTTGACCTAAACATTTGTGTTCTATACAGTAAGGGGATCTGCTGTACCTATGTTGTCGGAAAAATTCAGTTAAATTCCTCTGTCCTAGTTCCTTGTTTTTATCATCCGTTAGGGTTTGATTCAATTTCCAATATCCTCGCCCACGTGGAAGTTCATTAAGCGTAATGTATATGCCAATTATCTGATGGTCCGACCGCGTTCTGTCCCCTATCAACACTTTTTAAACTTTTGGTGCCAACGAGAATGACACAGGAAAGTAGTAAAGACGACTAGCTTGATTGAGCCTCCGCCATGTTTATCACTAGGTCAGGATATTTAACCCTCCATATATTCACTGCTTCCAATATATCCATGACATTTGTGATTTCCTTAAGAGCATGAGGGTGATAGTTTGTAGTGTGAATTCCTTTACGATCCATTTAGGTATTATCATCTCCCACCAGCACAGCTGTTCTTTGTTTGCACCAAACTGAACTTTGTCTCTAGACATTCTCTCATCAGAGTTCGAAGTGTTTTTTACTGATGGGTTGTGGGTAACCAGAAAACGTTCCCAGGTGTCCATTTCCTTGTACAGTATCTTTAATAGAGTGTCACATTTACTGAGCTACAGCCTTACATGTTTACACTTCTCCCATACAAGGCCCGTTTACACACACAGGTTCAATCAGAACACATTCTCTATCCTCTCTTCCCACCTTTTCTTGTCCTTTCTGACCTCCGTAAACACACCTTTTGGGTTTTGTGGTGTGGTGAGAAACCTCCCAGGTTAAACCTTTTTTTATCCTCTGCTAGAGCGAACACAGGAGCCCACCAACACACCCCACACACGTACCTGACAGTACCTCAGGGCCTAAGGTGGGATTTATTTTTGCTTGCTCACTCATATTTTCCCAGCTCGGCCTTCGCCACAGCGCCAGCTTTTTTAAGCCGTGGGGAGACTTAATGAATGCACTGCTAATCATCACCAGTAACCTCAAAAGATGCTTGTACTCCGTCCTCTATTTTTGGCACATTCCTCTCTTCCTAGCTCCCTTAGTGAAAGGGGATCTGTGTAATGCTCACCCTATTGTTGGTTATAGCCGCTATGTATAAGGGGCATAAGGTTACTATAAATCCATACCATGCCTTTTATTGTAGTGCAGTGGAAGAATCATTGAATTCCTAAACTATGACCACACAACACTGTGTGTGTGCATGTGCGTGCGCATCCCAGTCTCCTGAGGGCTCCTCCAGACTGGGGCTAAGTTCCTCATGTGCAGGTCTGCACTGTGTCACCAGCAATTTTACAGTAACCCTACACTGCACATAAACACAGTTAGGAGAAAGAGGGAGAGAGGAGGGGGCGAGAGAGAGGAGGGAGGGAAAGAAGGGGGATTTCTGTGTGACTTCAGCGTATAGCTGTGTGTTATACAGGTTTTGCATTGCTTTCTTGCCACATCTCTCAACTCAAACTATTAGTTTGTTGACTCTTTCATTGGAAGTAGTGACCCCTCTTTACACACACACACACATTCCTCCTGTATAATAGGTTTACTCTCCAGAGGTAGCCCCCGACACTAATTCTCCTTTTCAAAGGGCTTCAGCAGGATTCCCTCACAGAACAACATTGTGCCTCTGATGTAATAAAAGGGGTCTGGCTTATGTCACCCCTTTTCCTTGTTCTTCGCTTTCCCTCCTTTCCTCTCTCCTTCTCTCCAGTCTGAAATAAAGGGTTCAGTTGAGCTCAGTGGTTGTTTTTGTGTTTGGACTGGCTCATATTAATATGAATGCAGCACTGCTCCCAGCTCCTTAATGCAACACTAGACCAGATTTATCACTTTGAGACCGACCTGCTCTTTCTCGCTCCCTTTTGCTTGCTCTTTCTCTCTCCTCCCATCTCTCTCTTTCTCTGGCCTTATGTCTGAGCTTAGTTATAATCTGTTCAAGACCAGAAACGTTTACACACACAAAGTCCCTGGCCTGAGAACAGACTCCTACTCAGCAGCACTGTGATTTTTTTTTACACAGTCGGAGGACTTCGAGCTTAGCTACTGGTCTGAGATCAGCCTCTTGTCAGCCGTCTTAGTTTTCATGCAGCACATGGAGACAGATGACGGGCATAGTGCTGCGGTGACAGTATAGAAAGAGTGATAGAGTGTTCTCTTTCTTGCTGCTGAATGACTTGCCATTCCAAGCTTCTCTCTGGTGTTTATTGGCATTATTGCTAATTACATCCACAAGGGGGCAATGGTCTTTACCAATGGGATGGTAACATATTCATTTTCCACTATTTTACAGCAAGATGCAAAAGAAGTCTGTGTGTTGGAATTTGGTCCCGCTCTGTGTAAATTATTTTGTGTGTGTGTGTGTTACAGGTCCTGGTGAGTGAGGACTCAGATGGAGAGGGAGTGGTGGCCCACTTCCCAGCCCATGACAAACCCATATCCTGCATGGAATTCAACCCCAGTGGTAAGGAGATGGCTCACCGCAACACACACACACACACACACACACACACACACACACACACACACACACACACACACACACACACACACACACACACACACACACACACACACACACACACACACACACAGTGAGTTGAGGGATGAGGAGTTCTTTGTTGTTGAGTGTGAACCCAGATGAAGGGGACACAACCTCACTGTCCAGGTCTTAATCTCTTCTGTGGGACTGTGGGACTCCAGGTTGTGTCCCAGTCTTAACCTCTTCTGTGGGGCTCCAGGGTGTGTCTCAGTCTTAACCTCTTCTGTGGGGCTCCAGGGTGTGTCCCAGTCTTAACCTCTTCTGTGGGGCTCCAGGGTGTGGCAGGAAGGGCCTATGAAGTGGGGATGTATGCGTCTGTGTTAGAACGGTAGTCAGTGGGGCCTGTGCCTGAGGGTGCATGCACTCACCTGCAGTCAACACACAATAGAAGTGGCTTGATCAAGCAGGCCCTGCAGTGACAATGGCACTTCATCCCACTGTGGGAGAGTGACAACCATGCATTGATATGTGAAGTCACACACCGGGGCACTCCCTTTGTGTTTCTGTGATCACACTCACTCAGTCAGGCCTTGATGTCGGTCCGACACCCGGTGGACAGCCTTAGGTGTGTGAGGTGTTGAGTTACGTTGCTCTCCTCACAACGGAAAAGAGGTTAGTTAAGAGGCGTTAGTGAGTTTGGTGTGTCAGTAGTCACTGGGATCATGGCCCAAAAATTAATCTAACACACTCACCCGTGTCAATTAATCTATCACACTCACCCGTGTCAATTAATCTATCACACTCACCCGTGTCAATTAATCTATCACACTCACCCGTGTCAATTAATCTATCACACTCACACGTGTCAATTAATCTATCACACTCACCCGTGTCAATTAATCTATCACACTCACCCGTGTCAATTAATCTATCACACTCACCCGTGTCAATTAATCTATCACACTCACCCGTGTCAATTAATCTATCACACTCACCCGTGTCAATTAATCTATCACACTCACCCGTGTCAATTAATCTATCACACTCACCCGTGTCAATTAATCTATCACACTCGCCCGTGTCACAAGGGCTTTCAGACGTTGAAAACACAATGCAGCCTGAAAGGTCCAATACAGTCGATTTTTCTCAATACAAATCATTTTTGGGTAACAATTAAAACCTTACTGTGATTGTTTTCAATTAAAATGTTAGCAAAGGGCAATTTCTAAAGCAAGAATTTTGCTAGGAATGTCTGGGAGACTGAAAATTAGCTGTTATTGGCAGAGAGGTATGGAACTCGGTCTTATTGGTCTATTAACTAATTTACCACATTGTGATGTCACCATACAGACAAACTCCATCCCACCAAAACGGGCTGAAATTTAAAGCAGTCTTTTCAAACAGCTCTTACACTATAAAAGGGTATTATTCCAACCTCATAGTGTGGAAATATACATTGAGTGTACAAAACATTAGGAACACCTGCTCTTTCCATGACATACAGTGCCTTCGGAAAGTATTTAGACCCCTTGACCTTCTCCACATTTTCCTACGTTACAACCTTATTCTAAAATGGATTAAATATTTTTTTTAAATCTTCAGCAATCTACACACACAATACCCCATAATGTCAAAGCAAAAACTGTTTTTTTTAAGTGTTTGCAAATGTATTAAAAACATACCTTATTTATATAACTATTATATATAACTATTCAGACCCTTTTGCTATGAGACTTGACCTCCGGTGCATGCTCCGGTGCATGCTCCGGTGCATGCTTGACCTCCGGTGCATCCTGTTTCCATTGATCATCCTTGAGATGTTTCTACAACTTGGGAGTCCACCTGTGGTAAATTTTAAATTAATTGGACATGATTTGGAAAGGCACACACCTGTCTATATAAGGTTGACAGTGCATGTCAGTGCAAAAACATAGTCATGAGGTCAAAGGAATTGTCCGTAGAGCTCAGAGACAGGATTGTGTCAAGGCACAGATCTGGGGAAGGGTACCAAAACATTTCTAAAGCATTGAAGGTCCCCAAGAACACAATGGAAGAAGTTTGGAACCACCCAGACTCTTACTAGAGCTGGCCGCCTGGCTAAACTGAGCAATCAGGGGAGAAGGGCTTTAGTCAGGGAGGTGACCAATAACCCGATGTTCACTCTGACAGAGCTCCAGAGTTCCTCTGTGGAGATGGGATAAACTTCCAGAAGGACAACCATCTCTGCAGGACTCCACCAATCAGGCCTTTATGGTTGAGTGACCAGACGGAAGCCACTCCTCAGAAAAAGGCACATGACAGCCCGCTTGGAGTTTGCCAAAAGGCACCTAAAGACTCTCAGACCATGAGAAACAAGATTCTCTGGTCTGATGAAATGAAGATTGAACTGGCTTGAATGCCAAATACTAAGTGAATACAGGTGAAAGCTAAGATCCCTTATTGATATCACTTGTTAAATCCACTTCAATCTGTGTAGATGAAGGGGAGGAGACAGCCTAAAGTAATGAAAGTAATAATGACCTATCTGGTATTAGTGCATAAGGCTAAACTTTAGGGTTTAACTATACATGCACCAATTGCCAGATAATGCTTTTGGAAACGGCAAAGAAAGTTAACATCAATCTACAGAGGCAAAAAGGCCATTGTCGAAGTTTAATTCAATAAGACAAAAGCTGATTGAGGAGAGTTGAAAATGAAGAGATGTTATGGCTATGTTTGGTGGCAGGTAGTCTAGTGGTTATAGTGTTGGACTAGTAACCGAAAGGTTGCAAGATCGAATCCCCGAGCTGACAAGCTAAAATATATATATAAATCTGTCTTTCTTCCCCTGAACAAGGCAGTTCTCCTGTTCCTAGGCCATCATTGAGAATAATAATTAGTTCTTAACTGATTTGCCTAGTTAAATAAAGTGGAAACTTAAGCCCAAGTCAGTTCTTCCCCAGAGTCAGATGAACTCGTGGATACCATTTTTACGTCTCTTCATGCAGTTTGAAGGAAGTTGCTAAAAGGACTTAACGCAATTGCTAACTGGAATTCTTTTAACTGCTTGTATGCTAGCAGATACCATAGACTTCCATTCATTGTGCTAATGCTAGTTGGCATTGGCTCACAAAACTACCTCTAACTTCTTTAATACTAGATGCAGAGACTTACAAGTGCTATCCATGAGTTCATGTGACTTTGGCTTCATTGCCAAAATCCCGTAGTATCCCTTTAAGGAGAGAGTGTGTGTGTGGTTCAGTTTTACCCAGAGTGCTGTGGATGCTTCCTGGCCTCACTCTACACCAAATGATTTTGCACTGGCGTCTTCCCCTTTTTATGGATTGTTCCCCCTCGGAAATAAAGGCACCACACAGTGCAGTGTGTGTGTGAAGGAGCAGCTAATAAAGTAGCTGCTGAGTGATGGTGCCTACTGTGACCTCCAGTCTTTGGTAGGAATCCTTCACATGCTTCTGACCAGACTAGAATGCACCTCCCAGAAAAAATAGTCACATTTATAACACACACATTTTTTTTGTAACAAACATTCACCGCCTTTATACATGAACTAAATGTATACCTTTATACATTAACTAAATGTATACCTTTGTACACATACACATCCTCAATCATTTGCTTACAAACACATAGACTAACCCATGGACCCATTGACAATGTGTGTGACAATAAATCCCCAACACACACCCTTGTACAGATGATGTTTTACGTCTTCACATGCACTCGAGTCACAGATACGCTCACACAAACGCACGATCACTCTGACACGGCACACACAGTAATCACCTTCAGGTACATAGCGTGCTCTCCAAGCAGGTAAATGCCACATTTAATCTAGAAGGACTGTTACTTGGAGGTTTAGCAGAGCTGTTGTTTGGCAATTACAGAACAACTCCTCCCCCTCTTCAAGTCTTCTTTCCCTGGCCTGCATGACCGGTCCAATCTGTAGGGGGCGCCCTTGGTTTACCTTGACGACCTAGAGTTCACTCAGTCGACCTTTACCCTATATGTGTGTGCGTGCCTGCGTGTTTGTGTGTGTGTGTGGAGCCGAATTTACCAGGAGCAGGGTGCTGCCGCGCTGGCCAACCGCACAGCGTCCAGCCGGCAACCGTGACCACCTTTCATTGTACTGTCAAGTGTAACACACTGAGTATACACAATGGCTGTGTCCCAAATGTTCACTTCAAGCATCCCCCCCTTCTGTTAACTTTACTGCCAAATCACCACATGGGTGCGTTGCCACCTCATTTATGCCTGCCCAAGTCTGAAAAGACCTTAAGAGTTTTGAAAAATGACAGTGTCGGGGCACCCCGAAAAGTACCACCAAGAGCCACGTTTCTTTCTCTTTTTTCCCCTTAGCAAGGTAAGGGTGAGTGGGTTAGTGTGTGTGGAGTAGCTGCATAGTCCCCCCCCCACTTCGATGCTGTAATTTAGGAGCCTTTCATCATTAAGCCTCATGATCAAAACAACTGCCACGTTGGTCTCTGAAGCCGCCTGCTTTAGAGTAACAGAGAGCAAGGCGAGTCCCTTGGTCTTGATTGGGTGACTCGCAGTCTGTTTGTCCTGAATTAACTGCACAGAGAGAGAGAGCAAAATGAAGAGAGAAGAAAAGGACGAAAATGTCTCAATCTACCGTAGGGCCTTCAGTACCATGGCTCCTTCTAACAGTGGTCAAGTCAACCCCAAAAACCACCAGAGTCAGTATGAAACAATGCTATGACTCGACAGCTTAGTGACTGGTCCTGGAAAGCCCAACAAGTCCTACCCAAGTAGCATGACGCAACAAACCCCATAGAACTGCTTGTGTATGTTGGAGTGACTACACAGACAGCAGAGTGGTTATGGGGTGACTGGTCTGGCACCCTGTCCTGGCTGTGTGGCGTTCAGAGGTTCTATTCCTAGTGGTGTAATTAGAGGATAGGATGCTGCTCTGTGGAAGGCAGTTGTGAAGCTACACGCTCACACACACACCCTTTACCAGCTGTGAGCTGTTTTATTTACCTTCACTCCTTCACTACAATCTCTCTCCTTCACCTCTTACCCCTCGCACTTCACATCATCTTGACTTGATTATTAGCTGAGATGCCCAAGGTCAGAGACACATTGTTTTAACGGTAGTGCTTGTGAAACAGTTTGTGTGGAGGGTGGTTTGATTAAAGTGTGTAAGGCTGTATGCAGTGTATGATTAGGTGGTTGGACAGGAGAGACACTCGCTCTCTCTCTCTCGCTGTTTGTAATTCCTCTCAATCACGCCACTGATAAGAATCTTGGAATCTGTTTCTCCATGGAAGATTAGTTCAGCGCTGCTCGCTCATTTACAGGAACTCAACCTCACAACCGCTCTTAAAGAGATACACACACAACGACACACACTGAACCTAAAAAACAATGTTACTATTCTACAAACATTCACTTGCCTAACTAACCTCACACCTCTTAAATATCTACAAAGTCTTGGTAAACGAGGCTAGAACTCATCTCCAGCCCCACTACCATAGCCCGCTAAAGCCCAGCCCATGTTTAGTAACACAGCATCATAATGAATAGCCTTGCGAATTGATGATAGAAACATGGAAAGTGCCAAGCAGATGTGTCATGATGAAGAAGGGTCACTGTGGTGTCATAACTCCTTGATGTGTGAGAGAGTCAGGCCTTCACCCCAACTCCCAGCTAACCCACACCACACATGCTGAACACGAGGGAGACATCCTGAAGATACAGCCTCCACACCCCCAGCTCACTCATTTAGCCTGCAACGAGCTGTCTTCACACACAGCAAGCAATTACCACTCCCCTCGTGGTTGTATCTTCGTGTTATGTGAAGTGGTGTTTTCACTTTATTTTCACACTCATTTAGCAAGATGTGCAGCTGTGTGTGAGTGCGTGTGCATGCGTGTGTGTACATGTGACATTTGTGTGTGTGTGTGCCATCCAAATCCGTGTTTGTGCTTTTTAGCACCATGTCCTAGAGTTCTCAGAATCCCTTGTTTTACCCAGTAGCAGGGCTGTCCGTCCACCATGGACCAATCACAGAGGATTAAACCCCCATGGAGTCTGCCACTCGTTGGGCCCTTTCCTGCCCCCCCCCCCCCCCCACCCCCCACACACACACACACCTGCCCATGCCACGCCCTGGGAATCATGGCTTTAGTAAAGCGCCGCTGTCCTCCTTGGGTAAAGCTGATGATCTATAGATTTTTCCCCAGCGAGCTCTGTCATAATCTATCTCTTCTCTTCCTTTCTCTCTCTCATCACTCTCCCTTTCTCTGTTTTTTCCTCTACTTATATATCCCTCACTCAGTTTTTAGCTGTTCAAATTTCCCAGGGTAATGATTTTGTCTATTCTAGAGATCTATTGTGGAGTTCCCACTGTGTCTGTCCAACTGCAGCCAGCCTGCTAGCAAGGTATTGTGCTTTCAGCTTTTGGCTCATAAAAAAAATGATATAGCTGCACACTCCTTCCTGGGTCAGTTTTGGTTTGAAGAGGTCCTCTACAGTACTGTAATGAAAGGCTACTGAAATTGGATACATAGCTGTAACGATGAATTGTGCTCTGCTCTTGCGTACAGAGTACATGTAGTATGTCTGTACGGTGTGTGCAGTGGTCAGTGTCTAGTGTGTGTGTTTACAGTGTAGTCTTAAGTGCCTGATGAATTTGCAGAGCTACCAGACCTATGCTAGGTCTCCCTTTAGTGCAGTCATCTCCGTGGCCAGTTGGACGTCGGCCTCGCTGACGCTCTCCTACTGTTTGTCCAAGACACTGTAAAGCCACCACTGCCTGCCTGCCTGCGGGCCGTTTTTATGGTGTTTCCATACTTGGTGGTAAAAAGCAGTGGCACTGTCTTAGGAAGTCAAGGCCTCAGACCTGGGCTGTAAAACCAAAAGGAGATCAGAGGAAAGAGGGAGAGCGAGAGAAAGGGGGAGTGATAGAAGGAGAGAAATAGAGATATGAGGAGGAATAGAGAGACAGAGCGGGGGAGAGGAAAAGAGCGAGGGCTGGCCCGAGACTGATCGACTGTTAGCAAGGTCTCAGTGGAAACTTAAGCCCAAATCAGACCACGCCTCCACTCCAAATCCCCAAACCCCCCACCCCACACAATCCAGACACCTCAGGCTCTGCTGTTGAGTCATCCACAACCCACACACACGACAACACGCAACGCTGTCTGTAAGTTTTTATAGTGTTCTGATCTGTTCCTCTGATTTGATTTGGGGCTTTAAAAGTCCACTTTGTAGACATACTGCATTTGGTACTGTGTTCACAAGATCCATTAAACACACACACATTGTTCAAAGAGCCTCTCCTTGTACCTCTCCTCCAATCCCCCTTCCGTCAACGGCAGGCAGCACAGAGCAGCGTGAAATCTTATCTGCGGCGAATGTTTGAGGGGATTCATTAGTTAACAGAAACACTAAAAGACAACTTTTAAATGGAGGTTAGAGATTACAGCCCACTCTCTGTTTTCAGAGAAACTGATTAAAGCTTTTCATCTGTCCTCTCTCTCCTTCCCTCCCTCCACAGTCCCCCTTTCTTTATCTGCAGATTGTGCTCTGAGTCTGACCAATTTGTTTGGGGGCTTTTAAACATGACAACAAAAGGCTGCTGTTATAGCCTGGCATCTAAGCTGCTGGGAGAATGTGTTTTATCTGTCTGCCTATTATGACGGAAAACTCAGACAGAGGCAGCAATACAATAACAAACCTGTGTCCCGAATGACACCCTATTCCCGAGATAGTGCACTACTTTTGACCAGGGACCATAGGGTTATTAATGCACCATGAAGTGAGGTTTAGTCACGATGGATTTAGGAATGTTTCGTGTTTGTGGTAGATAGAATGCGCTAACTTCTCTTCATTTGGAGAAGGGAAGTACAAAGATGTAAATGTTCCATACCCTGACCATGGTTTTAGAATGTCTGAATTTACTGTACATTCAGCGCATTGACTAACAGAAGAGGCTAACTTCTCTTCCTTTGTGGAGGAAAGTGTGATACATACATTAACAAACACACACACACACACACACACACACAGTTTGGAGAACAAGTATTTGATACACTGCCGATTTTGCAGGTTTTCCTACTTACAAAGCATGTAGCGGTCTGTAATTTTTATCATAGGTACACTTCAACTGTGAGAGACGGAATCTAAAACAAAAATCCAGAAAATCACATGGTATGATTTTGAATTCATTCATTTGCATTTTATTGCATGACATAAGTATTTGATCACCTACCAACCAGTAAGAATTACGTCTCTCACAGACCTGTTAGTTTTTCTTTAAGAATCCCGCCTGTTCTCCACTCATTACCTGTATTAACTGCACCTGTTTGAACTCGTTACCTGTATAAAAGACACCTGTCCACACACTCAATCAAACAGACTCCAACCTCTCCACAATGGTCAAGACTAGAGAGCTGTGTAAGGACATCAGGGCTAAAATTGTAGACCTGCACAAGGCTGGGATGGGCTACAGGACAATAGGCAAGCAGCTTGGTGAGAAGGCAACAGCTGTTGGCGCAATTATTAGAAAATGGAAGAAGTTCAAGATGACGGTCAATCACCCTCGGTCTGGGGCTCCATGCAAGATCTCACCTTGTGGGGCATCAATGATCATGAGGAAGGTGAGGGATCAGCCCAGAACTACACGGCAGGACCTGGGCAATGACTTGAAGAGAGCTGGGACCACAGTCTCAAAGAAAACCATTAGTAACACACTACGCCGTCATGGATTAAAATCCTGCAGCGCACGCAAGGTCCCCCTGCTCAAGCCAGTGCATGTCCAGGCCCGTCTGAAGTTTGCCAATGACCATCTGGATGATCCAGAGGAGGAATGGGAGAGGGTCATGTGGTCTGATGAGAAAAAAATTGAGCTTTTTGGTCTAAACTCCACTCGCCGTGTTTGGAGGAAGAAGGATGAGTACAACCCCAAGAACACCCTCCCAACCGTGAAGCATTTGGGGATGCTTTTCTGCAAAGGGGACAGGACTACTGCATCGTATTGAGGGGAGGATGGATGGGGCCATGTATCGCGAGATCTTGGCCAACAACCTCCTTCCCTCAGTAAGAGCATTGAAGATGGGTCGTGGCTGGGTCTTCCAGCATGACAACGACCCGAAACACACAGCCAGGGCAACTAAGGAGTGGCTCCGTAAGAAGCATCTTAAGGTCCTGGCGTGGCCTAGCCAGTCTCCAAACCTGAACCCAATAGAAAATCTTTAGAGGGAGCTGTTAGTCCGTATTGCCCAGCGACAGCCCCGAAACCTGAAGGATCTGGAGAAGGTCTGTATGGAGGAGTGGGCCAAAATCCCTGCTGCAGTGTGTGCAAACCTGGTCAAGAACTACAGGAAACGTATGATCTCTGTAATTGCAAACAAAGGTTTCTGTACCAAATATTAAGTTCTGCTTTTCTGATGTATCAAATACTTATGTCATGCAATAAAATGCTAATTAATTACTTAAAAATCATACAATGTGATTTTCTGGATTTTTGTTTTAGATTCCGTCTCTCACAGTTGAAGTGTACCTATGATAAGAATTACAGACCTACATGCTTTGTAAGTAGGAAAACCTGCAAAATCGGCAGTGTATCAAATACTTGTTCTCCCTACTGTATAATGTTCCATAATAGTGGCAGTGGATTTTGTTTGAGTTCTCTTAGCTGAACAGGTTGACTAAAGGTGCTGTATAAGGATTCTGCTCCAATGGCTCCCTATATAGTGCCCTACTTTTGACTAGGGCCATTGGGACCAGACTAACTCCAACATCTCACTTCTGCCCCCGCCACGCTTCATGAACTTGACTGCGGGCGGAACACTCCTCCCTCTGTAAGTGAGTCAGCGTTACTTGAAAGCGGCAGGTTTCACCTTGTAAAGAAAGAAAGAGTCAACCATCTTAATATTAAGCTAATTGCTGCCTGTTGGCGATGGTTAGTCAGCCATTTTCAATCTATTAATATCTGAGAGCGAGGGAGAGCTGCTCAGCTCACTGGTGGTCTGGCTGGGAAGCAGATAGAAAAACACTCCTCAGTTTCACTCCACTGTAGATCAAATGAACCATAACTTTTTTTCTCCCCCTCCATCTCTCCCTCACTCCTTCGCCCCTCGGTTGGATTGTGGATGTGGTTTATGAGTTAAGAGTGTTGGAGAATCCAGTCCAAGCCAGAGCGGCCGCAGCAGTGTAGCACTCTGGTCTACTCTGCTCTGGTCTACTCTGCTCTGGTCTACTCTGCTCTGGTCTACTCAACTCTGCTCTGGTCTACTCTGCTCTGCTCTGGTCTACTCTGCTCTGCTCTGCTCTACTCTGGTCTGCTCTACTCTACTCTGGCCTACTCTGCTCTGATCTACTCTACTCTACTCTGGTCTGCTCTACTCTGGTCTACTCTGGTCTGGCCTACTCTGCTCTGGTCTACTCTACTCTACTCTGGTCTGCCCTGCTCTACTCTGGTCTGCTCTACTCTGCTCTGGCCTACTCTGCTCTGGTCTACTCTACTCTACTCTGGTCTACTCTGGTCTACTCTGCTCTGCTCTACTCTGGTCGGCTCTACTCTACTCTGGCCTACTCTGCTCTGGTCTGCTCTACTCTACTCTGGTCTGCTCTGGTCTACTCTGGTCTGCTCTACTCTGGTCTGCTCTACTCTGGTCTGGTCTGCTCTACTCTGGTCTGGTCTGGTCTGCTCTACTCTGGTCTGGTCTGCTCTACTCTGGTCTGTTCTGTGGCTCTATGGCATAGAGACGCACTCTGTGTGCGTCTCAAATGGCACCCTATTCTCTATATAGTGTGCTATTATTATTTTTTTTTAATTTACCCTTTATTTAACCAGGAAAGGACCCATAAGGTTAGACTTTGCAAGAGGTCGGCAGGAAGTAGTCCGCGGGTACAAACAACACGAGCACAATACAATAGCTACATTAAAAACAGTCACAATGGTCAACAATATTATCTTCTATCAGAGCTTTAAAATCAGCGAACCAATACCCTCTCCTCCCCTTTTTCCAATTTCGTTCCCTGGGCTCTGGTCAGAGTATTGCACTACGTTGGGTGCCAACTGGAACACAACCCATGCCCCTTCCTGGTACTCAGCACAACTAACGCTCCTTACCCGACCACATAATACTGTGAGGAATCGCCAGTGGTGGTAGTGAGAGCCAGGGCTAAGCCAGGGTATGTTCCTTCACCATGCCCGTCGGCCTGATGGAATCTGCACTGGTCATTCCAGCAGCCAGTGGTCAGGGAGGGCATAGACAACGTTTCATTTCCAGACACTCTCAGCCAATCCCTCCAACCCTTTTTTTCTTCATTCCTCCATCCAGCTTTAGTGTGCTTCATAGCCCAGTCACGATGCTAGGCCCTGTGCCACTCACTACAACATGAACAGCAACAGGCTCAGTGAAAGAGTTCATCAAAAAAGGAGCCACTTGACTTAAGCTTCAAAAGATGTTACTTTTCGCCTGCATAACATGAACAACTTATTGACCGCATGGAGACCCATTGGGTGAGTATTAGCCTCCCACCCCCTCCACCCCCTATCCTGGTTATCTGGATGTGAGAGGGAAGGAGGGAGAGAGGTAGAGACAGAAATGGAGGGAAGGCTGTAAGGGAGGCTGGCCTCAAGACCCAGTGAGTTCTGGCCGGTCTGGTCTGAGTGTGCAGCTTTGATGTCAATCTGTCATGCCGGGGCCCACTTTAGTTTTTACTGCACCCCTGTGTGTTTTCCACCGCTATCATAAACACCTTGAAAAGCCCAGCACGGACACAGCCGAGAGAGACCGCCACACACACGGGCACACAGTACACACATACAGTACACCGAAAAACCCACACACAGTCATTAACTGACACACCACACGCATCTTGTATACGCACTTAGTCTCACACACATACAGTACACACACACACTGTACACAGAGAAACGCTCACATCCACACACACTGCCTGGCAGTCTCATCACCAGCCCCACAGCCAGCCCTGAAGACATTCTGTGTGATGCATGTTGTGCTCATTTGCTCATAAGTGTATGTGTCTCCTACAGCAAATTCCCCAGTGTCCTCTTAATGTTTTCTAACTACATATGGTTAGAATTTGACATTTCCACTTTTTCAAAGGTTTTGGAGCCAAGTGTTGTTAATTAGAGAGGGAACTAGTTTTGTTGCGGCACTTTGTGCTGCCAAGTGGGAGACCTCATCACTGACTACCCTCCCTTCGTCTCCCTCCTCTCTCCTCATCTGCTTTTGTCCAGATAAAAAGGTCCCAGCCACTTTGGAAATGAAATATCCTTGCACTATTAATGGGATTGAGCAGATGTTCTCTGTTTATACGTTTTGAGACGTGACAAAGGCTGCAGCAAAACACAAGGAGAGGTTTTTGGTGCACAGTCCTTCTTTCCAATGAAGAGCGAGAGAGAGAGAGTGAAGGGAGAGAGATTATATTTATGTGAATTATTTTATCACCCGCTCGCTCGTCCACTCTCAGCCAGGCAGCGGGCCTTCACACAGACTCACGTCTCACACATGGCAAATTAGAGGTTCTCTCTCCAACCAGTCGGTTTGGGTGTTCCAGGAAAGCCAGCCCATTTTCATAAAGAACGTTGTAAATAACACTGATGCCCCAGAGAATGGGGAGGTTGAGGTGTTTATAAATAGGACGTGTCAAACGGAGCTCTGACAGCTTCAGGTTTGCAGCTGCAGCGGGCGGCTCTCACACTGCCGACCAGGAACGCTGCTTTTTAATTTGTGCTTCCCTTGGCCTAACCGACTGACGCCTCTCGGCGAGGGCCTGTATTTCAACAAGGCCACAAAAGCCCCAACCCTGGGCCCTTCCACTCCGGCCGGGTGCCTTTTGGAGTGCAGAGTGTACCATCAGCAAGAAGTCATGTCCTGGCCAGCCTCGCCAAGCCTCATCTGTCAAAGCCCGTGACGAGCCAGGGAGGGAGGGAGACGCGCTGGGCGGCTTGGGCCATGGAGTGAGAAGAAGGAAGAAAGGGGGGAGGGAGTAGAGGGTGGCTGGCTGAGGGAGAGGGGAAGCTCCCAGATAAACAGAGCACAGCGCCTTAACTCCTAATCACCCTACGCTTCCGTTTGCAGACTCTATAATTAGAAGGGTCCTTATTTTCCATGTATTCCCAGTTGACGCAAAGGGTTCTTGTGGCTTGGCACCTCATTTGGGGCGTGGGTTTAGTTTATGGCCAGGGCCCTGAGCTTCCAGCTTTGGTTTGGTCTTCACTTCTGATACAGCATGAATAGCTAAACCACCGTCTAATGCCTTGCCTGCTCTAGTTTTCTGTTTTCCTTTTCTTTCCTTCCAATGTCCCCCTCGTTGACTCCTTTTCGACTCCCTCCATCAGTCTTACTCTACGTCTCTTCTTCTACTTACCTCTGCTGTTGGATAAAGGTGGAAACTGGAAACTGGTTGCATCCTAAATGGCCCCCTATTCACTGGGCATTATCTAGGAAATAGGATGCCATTTGGAAAGCAATCTGTGAGGTCTGAAAGCAGTGTCCCGAAGACGTGGATAAAGGCAGCCCTCCGCACCTCTCTGATTCAGAGGGGTTGGGTTAAATGCGGAAGACACATTTCAGTTGAATACATTCAGTTGGACAACTGACTAGCTATCCCCCTTTCCCTTTCCCCTTCATCTAGCTTACATTCCTTTTTGGTGGTGTCTTTCTTCTTCATCCCTCTTGCATGTGTTGCTGGATTCTTTTCATCTCGTGTCATTCCATCCTCCTTTTTTTACATTTGACATGCCACCCAATAAAGACTGCCTACTAATTGCCAACTTATTGCAACCTCCACAGAAAAGACCCAGCGAAGGAAAATCACTAATTATTCTCCTGTCAAATTATGGCGGTGAGGCTTTGGGTTCGGAGGCTTCGACGTAAAAAATTCAGCGCCATTTCTCTGGTCACACACTTTTCAGTTTGAGCTAAAGGGCTGACGTTTTGAGTTATGGCACTTTTATGTTTTTGGTAGAAATATAAAGGCTCTGTGAGGCTCTGTCCTGGGCTGACTGTGATCTGCGTTTAGATCTGGGTTTGTTCTGGTGTGGTTTGTTGAGTGTGTTGTTTACAGTAAAGGCCTATACTTTCTGCAGCTTGACAAACTTCAAATCAAACGGCTAGAAATGAATGGGCCTGTCATCGGAGGTTACACACGAGCTAGGCTGTGGTTGTGTGTTAGGACAAACACACACACACACCTCCCAGTCCCTAGAAAGAAGACATAGTTATAAGGGTATGGTTGCGACTGGAGAACAAATTATAATGTGAGGGATAAGCAAGCGTTTTACGGCAGTGACAAACGATAGCTGGTGTGTTTTTATTGGGTGGTTTGTTTGTGTACCGGCATGGTGGGGCTGATATGTCCCGCTTTGAAGGGATTGTTGAGTTCTGCACGGTTCAAAGGTTTTATTAACAGCTAAATAAGTCTGCCCAGTTTTTGACGGAAATGTCTCTATTATTCTACAGTGAATCAAATAGTTATTTTTGGTACTGGTTTGTATGCACACAAATTTTTATCAAAGACTGACATTTGTAATTTCTACAGTACATTTAATCTCTTGATTGGCCAGTACACTACTGGTCTGGATAATATTCTGAAATATTTCATATGAGGTTTGGAGTTGATTTTTATGACTGTTGGAAATTAAACAGTTTTGCCAATACACCAAATCCTCCTGAATAACTCCTGGATATGAAGAATAGGGCTCTGCCAATGGTTATGTATTACGGTGTGTGTGTGTGTTCATGTACATGTTGTCTCTGTCTCCAGGTATGCTGCTGGTGACTGCAGACACCCTGGGCCATGACTTCCATGTGTTCCAGGTCCTCACACACCCCTGGGCCTCCAACCAGTCTGCTGTCCACCACCTCTACACACTACACCGCGGAGAGACTGAGGCCAAGGTAACACACGTAATATTCATCATACACTGACGCCTACTTATCCCCTGTAAATAATACATATTTTAGTAATTCAGCACTGAGGTGGTTTCTGAACAGGCCCACCCAGAGCTGTTTACTGAGTGCGCTCTGGCCGCAGCATCTAAACCAAGCCTTTGATCCTCTGTAGTGTATGTTTGCCTGTGTTGTGTCTAAACACTGTCAGATAGACAACACTGGACTTCATCAGACGGAACAGCTGAAAGGAAGAGTCGTTTTATGCCTCTGATCAGACACAGTTCTGTAGCATGGCCTCACTGGTTCCAGAAGTACATGGGGGAAACGGTGTGCATGTGTGTGACCACTACAGCTTCAACGTCATTTCCTCAAGACATTGTTAGGAAGGGTAAACCACTATTAGGCTGGATGATCTGAGTTGAGTGTTTGTGTGCGTGTGTGTGAGCGGATAAGAACCCAAACAGGTCGGGGTGTGACCCCGGCAGCTCTGTAATTGATGTGTAGGATGATTTAGAAACAAGCAAGGCCTCATTGCCTCTCACTTGACTGCAGCACCAGATTCCTCACAGCTGTGGAATCACAGCCTTCCAGCCAATCAATTAATCAGCGCCCAAAGCAAACACATTTTCAAAAGCTGAAACAATTTGTAAGACAAATAGGGCATGGCGAGTTTCAAACAACATTCACTATGGCTCATTCAATAAAAAAGGCTGCTGCATGTTTTCTTCTTGTCCCTAGCTAACAGTGCTCTCTCTCTCTCTCTCTCTGTCTCTCTCTCTCTGTCTCTCTCTGTCTCTCTCTCTCTGTCTCTCTCTCTCTCTCTGTCTCTCTCTCTCTGTCTCTCTCTCTCTGTCTCTCTCTGTCTCTCTCTCTCTGTCTCTCTCTGTCTCTCTCTCTCTGTCTCTCTCTCTGTCTCTCTCTCTCTCTCTCTCTGTCTCTCTCTCGCTCTGTCTCTCTCTCTGTCTCTCTCTCTCTCTCTGTCTCTCTCTCTGTCTCTCTCTCTCTCTCTCTCTCTCTCTGTCTCTCTCTCGCTCTCTCTCTCGCTCTCTCTGTCTCTCTCTCTGTCTGTCTCTCTCTGTCTGTCTCTCTCTGTCTGTCTCTCTCTGTCTGTCTCTCTCTGTCTGTCTCTGTCTGTCTCTCTCTCTGTCTCTCTCTCTCTCTCTGTCTCTCTCTCTGTCTGTCTCTCTCTCTGTCTCTCTCTCTGTCTCTCTCTCTCTCTCTCTCTCTGTCTCTCTCTCGCTCTCTCTCTCGCTCTCTCTGTCTCTCTCTCTGTCTGTCTCTCTCTGTCTGTCTCTCTCTGTCTCTCTCTCTCTCTGTCTCTCTCTCTCTCTGTCTCTCTCTCTCTCTGTCTCTCTCTCTCTCTGTCTCTCTCTCTCTCTGTCTCTCTCTCTCTGTCTCTCTCTCTCTCTGTCTCTCTCTCTGTCTCTCTCTCTCTCTCTGTCTCTCTCTCTCTCTGTCTCTCTGTCTCTGTCTCCCTGTCTCGGTCTCTCTGTCTCGGTCTCTCTGTCTCGGTCTCTCTGTCTCGGTCTCTCTGTCTCGCTCTCTCTGTCTCGCTCTCTCTGTCTCGCTCTCTCTGTCTCGCTCTCTCTGTCTCGCTCTCTCTGTCTCGCTCTCTCTGTCTCGCTCTCTCTGTCTCGCGCTCTCTGTCTCGCTCTCTGTCTCTCTGGTGAAAATCTAATATTTTGAGTTGGTAGGAGGAGAGATGACCCATTTTGACATGACACTTTCTTCCCCGGCTAATCACATTGTGAGGCTGTGCAGAGCCTCTTTTGAGGAATAGCCACCATTAAAGCTCTCCCTCTGTAGTTGTGGCTGCTGTTGCCGCTGAATGTCAGCTGAGGTCTTGCTTATGGAACACACACACACACACACACACACACACACACACACACACACACACACACACACACACACACAGTAAGGAGATTTATTTGACCAAAGTCAAGGGACGCAGCATCCTGGATTCTCCCTTTACAGCATGCAGGCCTGTTATATAGAATCACAGTTTATGCAGCACTTCTGGCAATCCAAATTGTAGGTTTAGTCCCATGAGATAAAAGTTACCCTAGTGTTCTCTCCCATCGGGCCACCACTCCAAATTAGAGGATTAAGATTGAATCCTACTACACCGGCTATGACGCTCGTTTGATGTGTCAGGGCTTGAAAACTATTACGGATTACAAAGGGAAACCCAGACGCGGGCTGCCCAGTGACGCGAGCCTACCAGACGAGCTAAATGCCTTTTATGCTTGCTTCGAGGCAAGCAACACTCAAGCATGCACGAGAGCACCAGCTGTTCTGTGTGATAATGCTCTCGGTAGCTTATGTGAGCAAGACCTTTAAACAGGTCAACAGGCCAAACGGATTACCAGGACGTGTACTCAAGCATGCGAGGACCAACTGGCAAGTGTCTACACTGACATTTTCAACCTCTCCTTGACCAAGTCTGTAATACCTACGTGTTTCAAGCAGACCACCATAGTCCCTGTGCCCAAGGCAGCGAAGGTAACCTGTCTAAATGATTACCGCCCCGTAGCACTCACGTCGGTAGCCATGAAGTGCTTTGAAATGCTGGCTCGCATCAACAGCATCCTCCCCGGATACCCTAGACCCACTCCAATTCGCATACCGCCCCAGCAGATCCCCAGATGACGAACTCCACACTTCCCTTTCCCACCTGGACAAAAGGAACACCTATGTGAGAATGCTCTTCATTGACTACAGCTCAGCGTTCAACACCATAGTACCCACAAAGCTCATCATTAAGCTAAGGACCCTGCGACTAAACTCCTTCCTCTGCAACTGGATCCTGGACTTCCTGACGGGCCACCCCCAGATGGTAAGAGTAGGCAACAACACGTCTGCCACGCTGATCCTCAACACTGGGGCCCCTCAGAGGTGTGTACTTAGTCCCCTCCTGTAGTCCCTGTTCACTCACGACTGCGTGACCAAACACGACTTCAACACCATCATTACGTTTTCCAACAGTGGTAGGCCTGATCACCGACAACGACTAGACAGCCTATAGGGAGGTCAGAGACCTGGCCATGTGGTGCCAGGACAACAACCTCTCTCTCAATGTGAGCAAGACAAAGGAGCTGATCGTTGACTACAGGAAAAGGCAGGCCGAGCAGGCCCCCATTAACATCAACGGGGCTGTAGTTGAGCGGGTCAAGAGTTTCAAGTTCCTTGGTGTCCATATCACCAACGATCTATAGTGATGTGGACACCAAGGTCCAAACACACCAAGACAGTCGTGAAGAGGACATGACAAAACCTTTTCCCCCTCAGGAGACTGAAAAGATTTAGCATGGGTCCCCAGATCCTCAAAAAGTTATACAGCTGCACCATCGAGAGCATCCAGTCTCAACGTCAACAGTGAAGCGGCGACTCCGGGATGCTGGCCTTCTAGGCAGAGTTGCAAAGAAAAACCCATCTGTCTGGCCAATAAATAGAAAAGGTTAAGATGGGCAAACACTGGACAGAGGAACTCTGTCAGCATCCCGGAGTCGCCTCTTCACTGTTGAGACTGGTGTTTTGAGGGTACTATTTAATGAGACTTGTGACGCGTCTGTTTCTCAAACTAGACACTCTAATGTACTTGTCCTCTTGCTCAGTTATGCACCGGGGCCTTCCACTCCTCTTTCTATTCTGGTTAGGGCCAGTTTGCGCTCTTCTGTGAAGGGAGTAGTACACAGCGTTGTACAGGATTTTCAGTTTCTTGGCAATTTCTCTCATGGAATAACCTTCATTTCTCAGAACAAGAATAGACTGACGAGTTTCAGAAGAAAGTTATTTGTTTCTGTCCATTTTAAGTCATGGTTGCTGATAATGGGCCCCTGTACACATATGTAGATATTCCAAAAATAATATATTCCGTTTCCAGCTACAATAGTCATTTACAACGTTAACAATGTCTACACTGTATTTCTGATCAATTAGATCAAAACATATCCAACCCAAAAACAAGGACATTCCTAAGTGACCCCAAACTTTTGAAATGTGGTGTGTATATAATAGTTGGTTTCAGAGGAAAGCCCATAAAATTGTCAGACTCCCCAGTCACCCAAGTGATAGACTTTCTCTGCTGTCGCACGGCAAGCGGTACCGGAGCGCCAACTGTAGGACCAAAAGGCTCCTTAACAGCTTCTACCCCCAAGTCATAAGACTGTTGAACAATTAATCAAATGGCTACTGGACTATTTACATTGACACCCCCACCCCCCCGCCTCTCCATTTGTTTTGTACAGTGCTGCTACTCGCTGTTTATTATCTATACATAGTCACTTCACCTCCTCTTACATTACCTCAAACCTGTACCCCCGCACACTGACTCGGTACCACTACCCCCTGTATATAGCCTCATTACTGTGATGCTTTTATTTTTATTTTTTTACTTTAGTTTATTTGGTAAATATTTTCTTAACTCTTCTTGAACTGCACTGTTGGTTAAGGGCTTGTAAGTAAGCATTTCACAGTAAGGTCTACACTTGTTGTATTCGGCGCATGTGACAAATAAGGTTTGATTTGCTCAGTGGAGTTTGGAGGCTAAACTATTTAATATGTACTTGTATTGGTTTGTAAGATACTTGTATTTCTGTTGGTATTTTTGCTACATTTAGTCTTTCTATGGATAATTCTTCTCTTATTAATGTACTCTCATATGTTTAGCTTAGCAGCCGTTCCAGGGCAAAAAGGGTATTTTTAGTTGGCAACTTGTGGTGTTCTATTTACTTTAACAGAACTAATATTTATCTGTGGAGAGCTTGGACCTTAGCTGCCTGTCCCGCTAGTGTCATGTTTGGACCAGAGCACTGATCTAGGCTTTGCTTCGACCTTGTGTGTGTGTGTGTGTGTGTGTGTGTGTGTGCGCGCACACTCACCCATGCAAACTCCTCCACGGACACACACAGGATTGTAATGGGCTGGTTAATGTGTGACTTATAACGGCAGGTCCTGCTGCCTGGCTGTGTGTAGCTAGCTTTGATCCTGCTGTTGTAAACACTGTAGAGACTACAGCAGAGCGAGAGAGCAGGCTGTAGGGCACAGAGGTTATCTCCTACACAGCATACAATGCCGGAAGTGGAAATGATGATGTAGCAAGGTGGGTGGACAACTCTTATCCAGTTGGACTGACTGGCTGGGCTCGCTCCGACTCACCACACACACACACACACACACACACACACACACACACACACACACACACACACACACACTGATTCACTGACACAGTCAACCCAGGTAAACAGGCATGGCTCTG